>NW_024609595.1:35000-42500 GCF_018296145.1 Oncorhynchus tshawytscha | reverse complement strand
TTGGTCGAGTGGTTGTTGCCTTACCTAACAGGCTGGGGTTTGGAAATCTCCAGGACTCGTTATATGTGGAATACTGAGGGTGGGAATAGGGACTCCCGGAGAAATCTCCTCCTGGAACAGAAACAGACAGGAACAGTTATTAACTGTTAATAACAGACAGGAACAGAGAGGATCAGACAGGAACAGACAGGAACAGACAGGAACAGACAGGAACAGACAGGAACAGACAGGAACAGAGAGGAACAGACAGGAACAGACAGGAACAGAGAGGAACAGAGAGGAACAGACAGGAACAGAGAGGAACAGACAGGAACAGACAGGAACAAACAGGAACAGACAGGAACAGAGAGGAACAGACAGGAACAGAGAGGAACAGACAGGAACAGAGAGGAACAGAGAGGAACAGAGAGGAACAGAGAGGAACAGGGAACAGACAGGAACAGAGGAACAGAGAGGAACAGAGAGGAACAGACAGGAACAGAGAGGAACAGACAGGAACAGAGAACAGACAGGAACAGAGAGGAACAGAACAGGAACAGAGGGAACAGACAGGAACAGAGAGGAAGACAGGAACAGACAGGAACAGAAGGAACAGAGAGGAACAGACAGGAACAGAGAGGAACAGACAGGAACAGAGAGGAACAGACAGGAACAGAGAGGAACAGAGAGGAACAGACAGGAACAGACAGGAACAGACAGGAACAGAGAGGAACAGAGAGGAACAGACAGGAACAGAACAGTAGTAGCGTATCTCTCTCTCCTTCCTCTCCTTTCCTTCCTTTCTCTCACCTTTTCCTTTCATCCTCCTCATCTCTCTCTCTATTTTTTCCCCACAATCCAGCCACCACCCTCACATCAAAACAACATTCCCTGTCCTCTCCTCCTCTCTCTCTCTCTTTTCTTGTTTTCCTCAAAACCTTTACTCCTCCCCGGGGATACTTCTCCCTGAGCTGACAGTCACTGAGCCCTCCCTCCCTCCGTCTCTCTCCTCCGTTCTGTCCGTTCTGCCTCAGTGATTCACCCCCCCACCCCCCAGAGAGAGAGCGCGCTAGAGAGAGAGAGAGAGAGCCTTGCTTTATGAGGATTATAATAGAGTAGACAAAGAAGTGAAGAGAAGAGATGATGAACAGTATTAGAGAGTCTCCTGTCTGTACAGGAACAGACAGGAACCTCCTGTCCCTCTCCTCCCCTTTCTCCTCAGTATTAGAGAGTCTCCTGTCTGATGAACAGTATTAGAGAGTCTCCTGTCTGATGAACAGAGAGTCTCCTGTCTGATGAACAGTATTAGAGAGTCTCCTGTCTGATGAACAGTATTAGAGAGTCTCCTGTCTGATGAACAGTATTAGAGAGTCTCCTGTCTGATGAACAGTATTAGAGAGTCTCCTGTCTGATGAACAGAGAGTCTCCTGTCTGATGAACAGTATTAGAGAGTCTCCTGTCTGATAAACAGTATTAGAGAGTCTCCTGTCTGATGAACAGTATTAGAGAGAGTCTCCTGTCTGATGAACAGCATTAGAGAGTCGGCGTTCCAATTCATCCTAAAAGTGTTTGATGGGGTTGAGGTCAGGGCTCTGTGCAGTCCAGTGAAGTTCTTTCACACCGATCTCGACAAACCATTTCTGTATGGACCTCGCTTTGTGTCAGGGGGCATTGTCATCCTGAAACAGGAAAGGGCCTTCTCCAAACTGTTGCCCGCAAAGTGTGAAGCACAGAATCATCTAGAATGTCATTGTATGCTGTAGTGTTAAGATTTCCCTTCACTGGAACAAAGGGGCCTGAACCATGAAAAACAGCCCAGACAATTATTCCTCATCCACCAAACTTTACAGTTGGTACTATGCATTGGGGCAGGTAGCGTTCTCCTGGCATCTGCCAAAACCAGATTCGTCCGTCAGACTGCCAGATGTTGAAGCGTGATTCCTCACTCCAAAGAACGTGTTTCCACTGCTCCAGAGTCCAATGGCGCTGAACTTTACACCACTCCAGTCAAAGCTTGGCATTGCGTATGGTGATCTTAGGCTTGTGTGCGGCTGCTCGGCCACGGAAACCCATTTCATGAAGCTCCTGACGAACAGTTATTGTGCTGACGTTGCTTCCAGAGGCAGTTTGGAACTCTGTAGTGAGTGTTGCTTCCAGAGGCAGTTTGGAACTCTGTAGTGAGTGTTGCTTCCAGAGGCAGTTTGGAACTCGGTAGTGAGTGTTGCTTCCAGAGGCAGTTTGGAACTCGGTAGTGAGTGTTGCTTCCAGAGGCAGTTTGGAACTCTGTAGTGAGTGTTGCAACCAGAGGACAGTTTGGCAACAGCGGTCCCGTTCTGTGAGCTTGTGTGGCTTACCAGAGCCGTTGTTTGGAACGTTTCCACTTCACAATAACAGCACTTACCTTTGACCGGGGGCAGCTCTAGCAGAGACATTTGACAAACTGACTTGTTGAAAGTGTGGCATCCGAGACAGTTTGAACTGAACTCTTCAGTGAGTGGCCATGCTTCCAATGTTTGTCTTGGAATTGCATGGCTAGTGAGTGTTGCTTTTAACAGAAAAGGCAGTTTGGAATCGACTAATTTTGCTTCCAGAGGCAGTTTGGAACTCGGTACCTGTGCTTCCAGAGAGCTGAGTCTCCTACAGGTTGGAACTCTCCTACAGGTTTATATGGAGTGAGTGTTGCTTCCAGAGGCAGTTTGGAAAAGAGCTGAGTCTCCTACAGTTTATATGGACTAAAGTGTTGCTCCTCCAGAGGACAGATGATTTTTACACTCCTATTTATATGGACAGCACTCAAAGAGCTGCGGTCCCTACAGGTTTATATGGACTAAAGTTCTGTGAGCTTCCTGTGGCTTACCACTGAGCCGCTGAGCCGTTGTTGCTCCTAGAGCGTCTTCCACTTCACAATAACAGCACTCCTACCTTTGACCTGAGTCTCCTACAGGGGCAGTCTCTAGCAGGACTAAAGGAGACATTTGACAAACTGACTTTATATGTTGGAAAGGTGGCATCCGATGGACGATGCCATGTTGAAAGTCACTGAACTCTTCAGTAAGGGCCATGCTACTGCCAATGTTTGTCTATGGAGATTGCATGGCTCCTACAGTTTATATGGACTAAAGAGCTGATTTTTTAACACCTCCTAAATATGGTGTGGATCTCCTACAGAAATAGAATCTCCTAATTTGGTACTGAGTCTCCTACGATACCTGTTAGCATCGTGGCAAGGAAACAAAACACAAAGAGCTGAGTCTCCTACAGGTTTATATGGACTAAAGAGCTGAGTCTCCTACAGTCTCCTCTCCTACAGGTTTATATGGACTAAAGAGCTGAGTCTCCTACAGGTTTATATGGACTAAAGAGCTGAGTCTCCTAAGAGCTGAGTCTCCTACAGGTTTATATGGACTAAAGAGGACTGAGTCTCCTACAGGTTTATATGGACTAAAGAGCTGAGTCTCCTACAGGTTTATATGGACTAAAGAGCTGAGTCTCCTACAGGTTTATATGGACTAAAGAGCTGAGTCTCCTACAGGTTTATATGGACTAAAGAGCTGAGTCTCCTACAGGTTTATATGGACTAAAGAGCTGAGTCTCCTACAGGTTTATATGGACTAAAGAGCTGAGTCTCCTACAGGTTTATATGGACTAAAGAGCTGAGTCTCCTACAGGTTTATATGGACTAAAGAGCTGAGTCTCCTACAGGTTTATATGGACTAAAGAGCTGAGTCTCCTACAGGTTTATATGGACTAAAGAGCTGAGTCTCCTACAGGTTTATATGGACTAAAGAGCTGAGTCTCCTACAGGTTTATATGGACTAAAGAGCTGAGTCTCCTACAGGTTTATATGGACTAAAGAGCTGAGTCTCCTTTATATGGACTAAAGAGCTGAGTCTCCTACAGGTTTATATGGACTAAAGAGCTGAGTCTCCTACAGGTTTATATGGACTAAAGAGCTGAGTCTCCTACAGGTTTATATGGACTAAAGAGCTGAGTCTCCTACAGGTTTATATGGACTAAAGAGCTGAGTCTCCTACAGGTTTATATGGACTAAAGAGCTGAGTCTCCTACAGGTTTATATGGACTAAAGAGCTGAGTCTCCTACAGGTTTATATGGACTAAAGAGCTGAGTCTCCTACAGGTTTATATGGACTAAAGAGCTGAGTCTCCTACAGGTTTATATGGACTAAAGAGCTGAGTCTCCTACAGGTTTATATGGACTAAAGAGCTGAGTCTCCTACAGGTTTATATGGACTAAAGAGCTGAGTCTCCTAGATATGGACTAAAGAGCTGAGTCTCCTACAGGTTTATATGGACTAAAGAGCTGAGTCTCCTACAGGTTTATATGGACTAAAGAGCTGAGTCTCCTACAGGTTTATATGGACTAAAGAGCTGAGTCTCCTATATGGACTAAAGAGCTTCTCCTACAGGTTTATGGATAAAGGACTAAAGAGTCTGAGTTTATATGGACTTTTACAGGTTTATATGGACTAAAGAGCTGAGTCTCCTACAGGTTTATATGGACTAAAGAGCTGAGTCTCCTACAGGTTTATATGGACTAAAGAGCTGAGTCTCCTACAGGTTTATATGGACTTTATATGGACTAAAGAGCTGGGTCTCCTACAGGTTTATATGGACTAAAGAGCTGGGTCTCCTACAGGTTTATATGGACTAAAGAGCTGAGTCTCCTACAGGTTTATATGGACTAAAGAGCTGAGTCTCCTACAGGTTTATATGGACTAAAGAGCTGAGTCTCCTACAGGTTTATATGGACTAAAGAGCTGGGTCTCCTACAGGTTTATATGGACTAATGAGCTGAGTCTCCTACAGGTTTATATGGACTAAAGAGCTGAGGTCTCCTACAGGTTTATATGGACTAAAGAGCTGAGTCTCCTACAGGTCTCCTCCTACAGGTTTATATGGACTAAAGAGCTGAGGTCTCCTCCTACAGGTTTATATGGACTAAAGAGCTGAGTCTCCTACAGGTTTATATGGACTAAAGAGCTGAGTCTCCTACAGGTTTATATGGACTAAAGAGCTGAGTCTCCTACAGGTTTATATGGAGCTGAGTCTCCTACAGGTTTATATGGACTAAAGAGCTCTCCTACAGGTTTCTCCTACATTTATGGACTAAAGAGCTGGGTCTCCTACAGGTTTATATGGACTAAAGAGCTGAGTCTCCTACAGGTTTATTTATGGACTAAAGAGCTGAGTCTCCTACAGGTTTATATGGACTAAAGAGCTGAGTCTCCTACAGGTTTATATGGACTAAAGAGCTGCTCCTACAGGTTTAGTCTCTCCTACAGGTTTATATGGACTAAAGAGCTGAGTCTCCTACAGGTTTATATGGACTAAAGAGCTGAGTCTCCTACAGGTTTATATGGACTAAAGAGCTGAGTCTCCTACAGGTTTATATGGACTAAAGAGCTGAGTCTCCTACAGGTTTATATGGACTAAAGAGCTGGGTCTCCTACAGGTTTATATGGACTAAAGAGCTGAGTCTCCTACAGGTTTATATGGACTAAAGAGCTGAGTCTCCTACAGGTTTATATGGACTAAAGAGCTGAGTCTCCTACAGGTTTATATGGACTAAAGAGCTGGGTCTCCTACAGGTTTATTGATTTTACACCAAAAAGGACTAAAGAGCTGAGTCTCCTACAGGTTTATATGGACTAAAGAGCTGAGTCTCCTACAGGTTTATATGGACTAAAGAGCTGAGTCTCCTACAGGTTTATATGGACTAAAGAGCTGAGTCTCCTACAGGTTTATATGGACTTTAAAGAGCTGAGTCTCCTACAGGTTTATATACTAAAGAGCTGAGTCTCCTACAGGTTTATATGGACTAAAGAGCTGAGTCTCCTAGGTTTATATGGACTAAAGAGCTGAGTCTCCTACAGGTTTATATGGACTAAAGAGCTGAGTCTCCTACAGGTTTATATGGACTAAACTAAAGAGCTGGGTCTCCTACAGGTTTATATGGACTAAAGAGCTGGGTCTCCTACAGGTTTATATGGACTAAAGAGCTGAGTCTCCTACAGGTTTATATGGACTAAAGAGCTGAGTCTCTAAAGAGCTGAGGTCTACAGGTTTATATGGACTAAAGAGCTGAGTCTCCTACAGGTTTATATGGACTAATGAGCTGAGTCTCCTACAGGTTTATATATGGACTAAAGAGGACTCCTAAATATGGAGAGCTGAGTCTCCTACAGGTTTATATGGACTAATGAGCTGGGTCTCCTTTATATGGACAGGTTTATATGGACTAAAGAGCTGAGTCTCCTACAGGTTTATATGGACTAAAGAGCTGAGTCTCCTACAGGTTTATATGGACTAAAGAGCTGAGTCTCCTACAGGTTTATATGGACTAATGGACTAAAGAGCTGAGTCTCCTACAGGTTTATATGGACTAAAGGACTAAAGAGCTGGGTCTAAAGAGCTGGGTCTCCTACAGGTTTATATGGACTAAAGAGCTGGTCTCCTACAGGTTTATATGGACTAAAGAGCTGGGTCTCCTAGGTCTCCTCCTACAGGTTTATATGGACTAAAGAGCTGAGTCTCCTACAGGTTTAGGACTCTCTCCTACAGGTTTATATGGACTAAAGAGCTGAGTCTCCTACTTTATAAGGACTAAAGCTGAGTCTCCTACAGGTTTATATGGACTAAAGAGCTGGGTCTCCTACAGGTTTATATGGACTAAAGAGCTGAGTCTCCTACAGGTTTATATGGACTAAAGAGCTGGGTCTCCTACAGGTTTATAAAGGACTAAAGAGCTGGGTCTCCTACAGGTTTATAAAGGACTAAAGAGCTGAGTCTCCTACAGGTTTATATGGACTAAAGAGCTGAGTCTCCTACAGGTTTATATGGACTAAAGAGCTGGGTCTCCTACAGGTTTATATGGACTAAAGAGCTGAGTCTCCTACAGGTTTATATGGACTAAAGAGCTGAGTCTCCTACAGGTTTATATGGACTAAAGAGCTGAGTCTCCTACAGGTTTATAAGGACTAAAGAGCTGAATCTCCTACAGGTTTATAAAGGACTAAAGAGCTGAGTCTCCTACAGGTTTATAAAAGGACTAAAGAGCTGAGTCTCCTACAGGTTTATAAAGGACTAAAGAGCTGAGTCTCCTACAGGTTTATAAAGGACTAAAGAGCTGAGTCTGCTTCAGGATATAAATGTGATACAGGTATCGTCCCGGGCCCCAATATAGGGTGACATTTGGGACCCAGCGTTAGTCTTTAATGTGTTCATAAGTGTTTGAGGACTTGGTTCTGTGTGAGTTGTTTTACAGTCGGCCTGTTGTTCCAGAGGCTGTGTTTAGGACAATAACATCCTTCCCCCTTGTCATCGCCACGGTGACTACAAAGTGTTTTGTATCCATGGGGATATTCCACTCTCTAACATAACCTGCTGCTCTGTGTGTGTGTGTGTGTGTGTGTGTGTGTGTGTGTGTGTGTGTGTGTGTGTGGTGTGTGTGTGTGTGTGTGTGTGTGTGTGTGTGTGTGTGTGTGTGTGTGTGTGTGTGTG
>NW_024609595.1:20000-27500 GCF_018296145.1 Oncorhynchus tshawytscha | reverse complement strand
AAATCGCTAACAGCCCTAACATCACTTTTCTGACTTTAGTCAAATACTGATTACAATCAGATCCATCTTTTGGTTTCTTAAAATACAAACAAGGGTCCCGAATAAAAAAATGCTTCAACTGTCTAAAATGATTTTTATGGTAAAGGCAGACATTTAGAAATGTAAATGTCAGATATGAGGGTAGAAATTGGGGAGGTAATATCTGGGCGTGGCTAAAGATTTTTACCTGGCAGTGGATAGGACTGTGGGCCCGGAACACTGGCTCCTAGCTCCCCCGCTGACCCTGGATTGGCCAGATTGGTTTTCATCTCCTCCAATCCACCGGCTAGAGCCATGGCCGAATACTCTGATGTCTGGAGAGAGAGAGAGACAGACAGAGAGAGAAAGAGAGAGAGAGAGAGAGAGAGAGACAGAGAGAGAGAGAGACAGAGAGAGAGGGGAGAAAGAATTAGACAATGACACACACCTCTTCAGGATGTCAGGTATATTTTACACACACACACAGATTACAAACACACACTGAGCCTCTTGTGGATCAATCTTTTATTGATCTGTTGACAGAGACAGGATTTACTACAGTCTATAACCACAGGATTAGGACAGACTGAGCTGAGAGGTACAGTTAACACAAAACCTCCCTGAGAGACAGAGAGAGAGAGAGAGAGAGAGAGAGAGAGAGAGAGAGAGAGAGAGAGAGAGAGAGAGAGAGAGAGAGAGAGAGAGAGAGAGAGAGAGAGAGAGAGAAAAGACAGGCTATGTGCGCACTGCCACAAAATGAGGTGGAAACTGAGCTGCACTTCCTAACCTCCTGCCCAATGTATGACCATATCAGAGACACATATTTCCCTCAGATCACACAGATCCACAAAGAAATCGAAAACAAACCCAGTTTTGATAAACTCCCATATCTACTGGGTGAAATACCACAGTGTGACATCACAGCAGCAAGATTTGAGAACTCGGGGAAAAGCTACGAAAATAAATAATAATAAATAAAATACTATTTGAACTTTCATCCAACTCGGGAATTGTAAAATCGGGAACTCAGGCCTCTTTCTAGAGCTTCGACCTGCAGATCGCCGACGTCATTGTGACATCGTCAGAGTTTCTAGTTTGATGACAAAATGATAAGTTATGAAATATGTCAGGGAGATATGTATACTGTAGCTAGTAAAGTAACACTAAGTGTATGTTGTGTAGTAAGATGTTAGTAGCCCATGTGCCTCACCCTAATAATGTTGTCCCTTTCCCCTCTCATAACTTAGCCTACTGCACTGACTTGGTGGTGTACATGTAGCCTATAACCTGTTTTAGAGAAATGTCACCATCACATATTGTAAGCGCTTTCATTGTCTGCTTCTATGCCCCCTTTATTTATCCTACGGTTCTGACTTGGTGTACAGGGAGAGCACTGTAAGAACAGCCCATGTTCTGAATTCTGTCATATTTCAAGTGCTGAACAAGTAGTTATATTGACTACGTCCGTCCTAGCTCGCTCATTAATGTCTTAATCAAAACTCTCTCTCTCTGTGTCTCTCTCTCTCTCTCTCTCTCTCTCTCTCTCTCTGTCTCTCTCTCTCTCTCTCTCTCTCTCTGTCTCTCTCTCTCTCTCTCTCTCTGTCTCTCTCTCTGTCTCTCTCTCTCTCTCTCTCTCTCTCTCTCTCTCTCTCTCTTATCCGCTTGTCGTCCCCTTATGCCAGAGCTGGTACATCTCAATTGCCCATAAAAACCACATTTGCTTAAGCAAGTCAGTCATATCAGCTATGTTTATTTAAAAGGCAGTAAATGAGGCTGAATGAACTGTTTCACTGCCAGACAAGGCTCCGCTGAAAGCCAAGTGTAGCTGTGGTAAGGTGTTGGAACTCTGCTGTTGGGACATCTTTCTGTAGGCCCTAACAGTTTGTGGGCACCGTTTTGTCAACGTTATAGTCCAATTAATGTATTATTTAGTGTTGTGTTGTGTAGTGGCTTTGCTGGCAAGCATCCCAACATGTTTTTGGTCCCCCCAAATATTTACATGCTAAAATCATCACTGAATAGCATCCAGGACAGAAGCTCTGTCACACGTGTGCACAGCATGCTGTGCTGTGTTCTGTCTGTCTGAGTGGAACATTGGAAC
The DNA here is from genome assembly GCF_018296145.1 of Oncorhynchus tshawytscha. NCBI lineage: Eukaryota > Metazoa > Chordata > Actinopteri > Salmoniformes > Salmonidae > Oncorhynchus > Oncorhynchus tshawytscha. The sequence continues at coordinate 25,381 of NW_024609595.1, read as the reverse complement.
TAAGTCAAATTGATCTCGTCAGAACTCCTTAAAAGTGGAAAATCTGCTAACTGCCTCATTAGAACCCCATCAGAATAACTACCTCATTAGAACCCCATCAGAATAACTGCCTCATTAGAACCCCATCAGAATAACTGCCTCATTAGAACCCCATCAAAATGACTGCCTTATTAGAACCCCATCAGAATAACTGCCTCATTAGAACCCCATTGAAATAACTGCCTCATAGAACCCCATGAACATAACTGCCTCATTAGAACCACCATCAGAATAACTGCCTCATTAGAACCACCATCGAAATAACTGCCTCATAGAACCCCATGAACATAACTGCATCATTAGAACCGCCATCAGAATAACTGCCTCATTAGAACCCCATCATAATAACTGCCTCATTAGAACCCCATCGAAATAACTACCTCATTAGAACCCCTGTCAGAATAACTAACTCATTAGAACCCCATCAGAATAACTGCCTCATTAGAACCCCATCAAAATGACTGCCTTATTAGAACCCCATCAGAATAGCTGCCTCATTAGAACCCCATCAAAATAACTGCCTCATAGAACCTCATGAAAATAACTGCCTCATTAGAACCACCATCAGAATAACTGCCTCATTAGAACCACCATCAGAATAACTGCCTCATTAGAACCCCATCAGAATAACTGCCTCATTAGAACCGCCATCAGAATAACTGCCTCATTAGAACCCCATCATAATAACTACCTCATTAGAATCCCCATCAGAATAACTACCTCATTAGAACCCCTGTCAGAATAACTACCGCATTAGAACCCCAATCAGAATAACTACCTCATTAGAACCCCAATCAGAATAACTGCCTCATTAGAACCCCATCAGAATAACTGCCTGATTAGAACCCCAATCAGAATATCTACCTCATTAGAACCCCCATCAGAATAACTACCTCATTAGAACCCCATCAGAATAACTGCCTCATTAGAACCCCATCAGAATAACTGCCTCATTAGAACCCCAATCAGAATAACTACCTCATTAGAACCCCCATCAGAATAACTACCTCATTAGAACCCCATCAGAAATACTACCTCATTGGAACACCATCAGAATAACTGCCTCATTAGAACCCCCATCTGAATAACTACCTCATTAGAACCACATCAGAATAACTGCCTCATTAGAACCCCATCAAAATAACTGCCTCATTAGAACCCCATCAGAATAACTGCCTTTAGAACCCCATCAGAATAGATACCTCATTAGAACCCCATCAAAATAACTGCCTCATTAGAACCCCATCAGAATAACTGCCTTTAGAACCCCATCAGAATAGATACCTCATTAGAACCCCATCAAATAACTGCCTCGTTAGAACCCCAATCAGAATACCTACCTCATTAGAACCCCCATCAGAATAACTGCCTCATCAGAACAACTGCCTCATTAGAACCCCATCAGAATAACTACCTCATTAGAACCTCCATCAGAATAACTGCCTCATCAGAACCCCATCAGAATAACTACCTCATTAGAACCCCCATCAGAATAACTACCTCATTAGAAACCCCATCAGAATAGATACCTCATTAGAACCCCATCAGAATAACTATCTCATTAGAACCCCCTCAGAATAACTGCCTCATTAGAACCCCATCAGAATAACTGCCTCATTAGAACCCCATCAGAATAACTACCTCATTAGAACCCCCATCAGAATAACTACCTCATTAGAACCTCCATCAGAATAACTGCCTCATCAGAACCCCATCAGAATAACTACCTCATTAGAACCCCCATCAGAATAACTACCTCATTAGAACCCCCATCAGAATAGATACCTCATTAGAACCCCATCAGAATAACTATCTCATTAGAACCCCCTCAGAATAACTGCCTCGTTAGAACCCCATCAGAATAACTGCCTCGTTAGAACCCCATCAGAATAACTGCCTCATTAGAACCCCATCAGAATAACTGCCTCATTAGAACCCCATCAGAATAACTGCCTCATCAGAACCCCATCAGAGAACTGCCTCATTAGAACCCCATCAGAATAACTGCCTCATTAGAACCCCATCAGAATAACTACCTCATTAGAACCCCCATCAGAATAACTACCTCATTAGAACCTCCATCAGAATAACTGCCTCATCAGAACCCCATCAGAATAACTACCTCATTAGAACCCCCATCAGAATAACTACCTCATTAGAACCCCCATCAGAATAACTACCTCATTAGAAGCCCATCAGAATAGATACCTCATTAGAACCCCATCAGAATAACTATCTCATTAGAACCCCCTCAGAATAACTGCCTCGTTAGAACCCCATCAGAATAACTGCCTCGTTAGAACCCCCTCAGAATAACTGCCTCGTTAGAACCCCATCAGAATAACTGCCTAATTAGAACACCATCAGAATAACTGCCTCATTATAATCCCATTGGAATAACTGCCTCATTAGAACCCCCATCAGAATAACTACCTCATTAGAAGCCCATCAGAATAGATACCTCATTAGAACCCCATCAGAATAACTGCCTCGTTAGAACCCCAATCAGAATACCTACCTCATTAGAACCCCCATCAGAATAACTGCCTCATCAGAACAACTGCCTCATTAGAACCCCATCATAAAAACTACCTCATTAGAACCCCCATCATAATAACTACCTCATTAGAACCCCCATCATAAAAACTGCCTCATTAGAACCCCATCAAAATAACTGCCTCGTTAGAACCCCCATCTGAATAACTGCCTCATTAGAACCCCCATCTGAATAACTACCTCATTAGAACCCCCATTAGAATAACTACCTCATTAGAACAACATCAGAATAACTGCCTCATTAGAACCCCATCAGAATAGATACCTCATTAGAACCCCATCAGAATAACTGCCTCATTAGAACCCCCATCAGAATAACTACCTCATTAGAACCCCATCAGAATAACTGCCTCGTTAGAACACCCATCAGAATAAATACCTCATTAGAACCATATCAGAATAACTGCCTCATTGGAACACCCATCAGAATAACTGCCTCATTAGAACACCCATTAGAATAAATACCTCATTAGAACCACATCAGAAAAACTGCCTTATTAGAACCCCCATCAGAATAACTACCTCATTAGAACCCCATCAGAATAACTGCCTCGTTAGAACACCCATCAGAATAACTACCTCATTAGAACAACATCAGAATAACTGCCTCATTAGAGCCCCATCAGAATAGATACCTCATTAGAACCCCATCAGAATAACTGCCTCATTAGAACCCCCATCAGAATAACTACCTCATTAGAACCCCATCAGAATAACTGCCTAATTAGAACACCATCAGAATAACTGCCTCATTATAACCCCATTGGAATAACTGCCTCATTAGAACCCCCATCAGAATAACTACCTCATTAGAACCCCATCAGAATAACTGCCTCGTTAGAACCACATCAGAATAACTGCCTCATTAGAACCCCCATCAGAATAACTACCTCATTAGAACCCCATCAGAATAGATACCTCATTAGAACCCCATCAGAATAACTGCCTCATTAGAACCCCCATCAGAATAACTACCTCATTAGAACCCCATCAGAATAACTGCCTAATTAGAACACCATCAGAATAAATACCTCATTAGAACCATATCAGAATAACTGCCTCATTGGAACACCCATCAGAATAACTGCCTCATTAGAACACCCATCAGAATAAATACCTCATTAGAACCACATCAGAATAACTGCCTCATTAGAACCCCCATCAGAATAACTACCTCATTAGAACCCCATCAGAATAACTGCCTCATTAGAACCCCCATCAGAATAACTACCTCATTAGAACCCCATCAGAATAACTGCCTCATTAGAACACCCATCAGAATAAATGCCTCATTAGAACACCCATCAGAATAAATACCTCATTAGAACCACATCAGAATAACTGCCTCATTAGAACACCCATCAGAATAACTGCCTCGTTAGAACTCTATCAGAGTGTTGATATCGTGGACGGGCAGTCCTTGTGTCCGTATCTCCTTGAATACGTTTCTCAGGCCTCGTCACTCAGTCGTAATGATCGTTGTCTACAAAGTGACAGTGATGATCAGCTATAGATTTCACGTCTGGAAAAACAGAGTCTGCTCATCTGGCTGATAATGGGGTGAAATGACCCTTCTATCTGTGGGTGTGTGTGTGTGTGTGTGTGTGTGTTCACTGACCTCTTAAACACCCCTGTGTTCGTCAACAACACAATCACTGGACTGTGACCGTCTAAATAGGAGATTACCCTTTTACACTACCTCTACCACCCTCTCTATCTACCCTGACCACTACCTCTACCACCCTCTCTATCTACCCTGACCACTACCTCTACCACCCTCTCTATCTACCCTGACCACTACCTCTACCACCCTCTCTATCTACCCTGACCACTACCTCTACCACCCTCTCTATCTACCCTGACCACTACCTCTACCACCCTCTCTATCTACCCACTACACTACCTCTACCACCCTCTCTATCTACCCTGACCACTACCTCTACCACCCTCTCTATCTACCCTGACCACTACCTCTACCACCCTCTCTATCTACCCTGACCACTACCTCTACCACCCTCACTACCTCTACCACCCTCTCTATCTACCCTCTACTATCTACCCTGACTACCCTCTACCACCCTCTCTATCTACCCTGACCACTACCTCTACCACCCTCTCTATCTACCCTGACCACTACCTCTACCACCCTCTCTATCTACCCTGACCACTACCTCTACCACCTACCACCCTCTCTATCTACCCTGACCACTACCTCTACCACCCTCTCTATCTACCCTGACCACTACCTCTACCACCCTCTCTATCTACCCTGACCACTACCTCTACCACCCTCTCTATCTACCCTGACCACTACCTCTACCACCCTCTCTATCTACCCTGACCACTACCTCTACCACCCTCTCTATCTACCCTGACCACTGACCACTACCTCTACCACCCTCTCTATCTACCCTGACCACTACCTCTACCACCCTCTCTATCTACCCTGACCACTACCTCTACCACCCTCTCTATCTACCCTGACCACTACCTCTACAACCCTCTCTATCTACCCTGACCACTACCTCTACCACCCTCTCTATCTACCCTGACCACTACCTCTACCACCCTCTCTATCTACCCTGACCACTACCTCTACCACCCTCTCTATCTACCCTGACCACTACCTCTACCACCCTCTCTATCTACCCTGACCACTACCTCTACCACCCTCTCTATCTACCCTGACCACTACCTCTACCACCCTCTCTATCTACCCTGACCACTACCTCTACCACCCTCTCTATCTACCCTGACCACTACCTCTACCACCCTCTCTATATACC
>NW_024609595.1:12500-15000 GCF_018296145.1 Oncorhynchus tshawytscha | reverse complement strand
AACAGTGACCCTAAGCATACTGCTAAAGTCAAAGCCCAGACCAATCGGAAAATCTGTGGTATGACTTAAAGATTGCTGTTGTGTGTGTGTGTGTGTGTGTGTGTGTGTGTGTGTGTGTGTGTGTGTGTGTGTGTGTGTGTGTGTGTGTGTGTGTGTGTGTGTGTGTGTGTGTGTGTGTGTGTGTGTGTGTGTGTGTGTATATAATCCAACAAGCTCTCACCGTCTCACTGCAGAATTAGACGTTCTCTCAACGTCACATCTCCAAGGTAAGGGTTAAGTTTAGTCACTCATTATGTATTGTTAATAATAAGAGACTATAGATGACTGTTATCTAGCTGGACAGAGTGAAGAGACTATAGATGACTGTTATCTAGAGACTATAGATGACTGTTATCTAGAGACTATAGATGACTGTTATCTAGAGACTATAGATGACTGTTATCTAGAGACTATAGATGACTGTTATCTAGAGACCATAGATGACTGTTATCTAGAGACTATAGATGACTGTTATCTAGAGACTATAAATGACTGTTATCTAGAGACTATAGATGACTGTTATCTAGAGACCATAGATGACTGTTATCTAGAGACCATAGATGACTGTTATCTAGAGACTATAGATGACTGTTATCTAGAGACCATAGATGACTGTTATCTAGCTGGACAGAGTGAAGAGACTATAGATGACTGTTATCTAGAGACTATAGATGACTGTTATCTAGAGACTATAAATGACTGTTATCTAGAGACTATAGATGACTTATCTAGAGACCATAGATGACCGTTATCTAGAGACTATAGATGACTGTAAATTACTGTTATCTAGAGACTATAAATTACTCTTATCTAGAGACCATAAATTACTGTTATCTAGAGACTATAGATGACTGTTATCTAGAGACTATAAATGACTGTTATCTAGAGACTATAGATGACTGTTATCTAGAGACTATAGATGACTGTTATCTAGAGACTATAAATGACTGTTATCTAGAGACCATAGATGACTGTTATCTAGAGACTATAGATGACTGTTATCTAGAGACTATAAATGACTGTTATCTAGAGACTATAGATGACTGTTATCTAGAGACCATAGATGACTGTTATCTAGAGACTATAGATGACTGTTATCTAGAGACCATAGATGACTGTTATCTAGAGACAATAGATGACTGTAAATGACTGTTATCTAGAGACTATAGATGACTGTTATCTAGAGACCATAGATGACTGTTATCTAGAGACTATAGATGACAGTTATCTAGAGACTATAGATGACTGTTATCTAGAGACCATAGATGACTGTTATCTAGAGACTATAGATGACTGTTATCTAGCGACCATAGATGACTGTTATCTAGAGACTATAGATGACTGTAAATGACTGTTATCTAGAGACTATAAATTACTGTTATCTAGAGACCATAGATGACTGTTATCTAGAGACTATAGATGACTGTTATCTAGAAACTATAAATGACTGTTATCTAGAGACTATAGATGACTGTTATCTAGAGACCATAGATGACTGTTATCTAGAGACTATAGATGACTGTTATCTAGAGACTATAGATGACTGTTATCTAGAGACTATAGATGACTGTTATCTAGAGACTATAGATGACTGTTATCTAGAGACTATAGATGACTGTTATCTAGCGACCATAGATGACTGTTATCTAGAGACTATAGATGACTGTTATCTAGCGACCATAGATGACTGTTATCTAGAGACTATAGATGACTGTAAATGACTGTTATCTAGAGACTATAAATGACTGTTATCTAGAGACCATAGATGACTGTTATCTAGAGACCATAGATGACTGTTATCTAGAAACCATAGATGACTGTTATCTAGAGACCATAGATGACTGTTATCTAGGGACCATAGATGACTGTTATCTAGAGACTATAGATGACTGTTATCTAGCGACCTATAGATGACTGTTATCTAGCTGGACAGAGTGAAGAGACTATAGATGACTGTTATCTAGAGACCATAAATGACTGTTATCTAGAGACTATAGATGACTGTTATCTGGCTGGACAGAGTGAAGAGACTATAGATGACTGTTATCTAGAGACTATAAATGACTGTTATCTAGAGACTATAGATGACTGTTATCTGGCTGGACAGAGAAGAGACTATAGATGACTGTTATCTAGAAACTATAAATGACTGTTATCTAGAGACTATGAGATCTAGAGACTATAGATGACTGTTATCTGGCTGGACAGAGTGAAGAGACTATAGATGACTGTTATCTAGAAACTATAAATGACTGTTATCTAGAGACTATAGATGATTGTTATCTAGAGACTATAGATGACTGTTATCTAGAGACTATAGATGACTGTTATCTAGAGACCATAGATGACTGTTATCTAGAGACTATAGATGATTGTTATCTAGAGACTATAAATGACTGTTATCTGGCTGGACAGAGTGAAGAGACTATAGATTACTGTTATCTAGAGACTATAAATGACT
>NW_024609594.1:172500-240000 GCF_018296145.1 Oncorhynchus tshawytscha | reverse complement strand
TCTCTCCTCCTCTCTCTCTCTCCTTCTCTCTCTCTCTTTCTCTCTCTCTCTCTCTCTCTCTTTCTCTCTCTCTCCTTCTCTCTCTCTCTGTCTCTCTCCTTCTCTCTCTCTCTCTCTCTCCTTCTCTCTCTCTCCTTCTCTCTCTCTCTCTCTCTCTCTCTCTCCCCTCTCTCTCTCTCTCTCTCTCCCTTTCCCTCCCCCTTCCTCCATCCTATATCTTTGTCATAGCCAATCAGATCTCTCCTGATTCTATATCCAGCATGCACAGGCCTAAAAGTAGGATGTTCTCCACGGTAACAACTTTTGACAGTTGTATTCTAGCAGAATGATGTAGATATTCTAAGGATGTCTGAGGATTCTGATGTTCCGTTATATGTAAGATACATTCTAAGAATCCTTACAGTTCCTATCCAACTGCTGTCTGTCTGAAATACAAGGCCGGAGAGAACTAATCAAAAAGATGCTCTATTGTACAGAACATGGCCATGATAAAAACCACTCTCTCACTTCCCCCGCTCTCTCTCTCCTCTCTCTGTCTCTGTCTTTGTCTCTCTCTCTCTCTCTCCCTTTCCCTTCTCTCTTCCCCCTTCTCTCTCTATCCCTTCCCTCCCTCTCTCTCTCCTCTCTCTCTGTCTCTCTGTCTCTCTCTGTCTCTCTCTCTCTGTGTCTCTCTCTCTCTCTGTCTCTCTGTCTCTCTCTCTCTCTGTGTCTCTCTCTCTCTCTGTCTCTGTCTCTCTCCTCTCTCTCTGTCTCTGTCTTTGTCTCTTTCTCTCTCTTTCCCTTTCCCCCCTCTCTCTCTCCCTCTGTTTGTCTTTGGCGCTCTCTCTCCCGCCTCTCTCTCCTTTCTGCTATCGCTCACTTCCATTCCCTTCTCTCACTTCCCCCGCTCCCCATCTCCCTCTCTCCATCTCCCTCTCTCCATCTCCCTCTCTCCCCCCTCTCTCCATCTCTCTCTATCTCTCTGGAAGCTTAACATTGATAACCATCAGTCTGTAAGCAGTATCTCTTTGAGACAGACAGATCTCTGGTTAAAACAGGAGACATGAGAGGAGGAAGATTCTACATTTAAACCCTGATACCTCTGTCAAAAGATAAGACATAAACAGGTATGTGTGTGTGTGTGGTGTGTGTTGCATCTGGCTCGCTAGAGGGTTTCTACACAGGGTGTAGAACTCAATATGAATTGCATAATGAAACCAGAATAATTGGAGTGAAAATGTCTCCTTCAAAAGAAAATCACACACACGGCTACCATACCTCATACTCCTGAGAGAACTTCAGGTTGTCGTTGGCTTTCAGGCGTTCTAGATGATCAGCGAGCTCAGAGATGGGGACAGGTGGGTGACTAGCCATGCCTGACAGAGAGAGACAGAGAGAGAGACAGAGAGAGAGAGAGAGAGAGACAGACAGAGAGAGAGACAGAGAGAGAGAGAGAGACAGAGAGAGACAGAGAGAGAGAGAGACAGAGAGAGACAGACAGAGAGAGAGACAGAGAGAGACAGAGACAGAGACAGAGAGAGAGAGAGAGAGAGAGAGAGCAGAGAGAGGGAGTGAGACAGAGAGAGACAGAGAGAGAGACAGAGGAGAGAGAGGCAGAGAGAGAGAGAGAGACAGAGAGAGAGACAGAGAGAGAGAGAGAGAGACAGAGAGAGAGACAGAGAGAGACAGAGAGAGACAGAGAGAGAGAAAAAAAAATCTATATTATTATTTGATTGATGTAAGACTATCAGAATAACAAAGTAGTTTCCCCGAAGTTGTCCATAGACACTGATCTTAAGTCAGTTTTTCATTGTTTCGCCTAATGCTTCAGGTTAGGATCTGTTCCTAGATCTGTACCTAAGGGCAACTTCAACCCAGAGCCAGTTAGAGAAGGTTAGTGTTAGTTAGATGTGTGGGTCTCAGAGCCATATAAGAGCAGAGTAGAGTTCTGTTGATGAAGAGTAGAGTTCTGTTGATAAAGAGTAGTGGTCTGTTGATGAAGAGTAGTGTTCTGTTGATGAAGAGTAGTGTTCTGTTGATGAAGAGTAGTGGTCTGTTGATGAAAAGTAGTGGTGATGAAGAGTAGTGGTGATGAAGAGTAGAGTTCTGTTGATGAAGAGTAGTGGTCTGTTGATGAAGAGTAGTGGTCTGTTGATGAAGAGTAGTGTTCTGTTGATGAAGAGTAGTGGTCTGTTGATGAAGAGTAGTGTTCTGTTCATGAAGACTAGTGGTCTGTTGATGAAGAGTAGTGGTGATGAAGAGTAGTGGTGATGAAGAGTAGTGGTGATGAAGAGTAGAGGTCTGTTGATGAAAAGTAGTGGTGATGAAGAGTAGTGGTGATGAAGAGTAGAGTTCTGTTGATGAAGAGTAGTGGTCTGTTGATAAAGAGTAGTGTTCTGTTGATGAAGAGTAGTGTTCTGTTGATGAAGAGTAGTGGTCTGTTGATGAAGAGTAGTGTTCTGTTCATGAAGAGTAGTGGTCTGTTGATGAAGAGTAGTGGTCTGTTGATGAAGAGTAGTGGTGATGAAGAGTAGTGTTCTGTTGATGAAGAGTAGTGGTGATGAAGAGGAGTGTTGATGAAGAGTAGTGTTGATGAAAAGTAGTGGTGATGAAGAGTAGTGGTGATGAAGAGTAGTGTTCTGTTGATGAAGAGTAGTGTTGATGAAGAGTAGCGTTGATGAAGGGGAGTGTTGAAGAAGAGTAGTGGTCTAGTGATGAAGAGTAATGGTCTGTTGATGAAGAGTAGTGGTCTGTTGATGAAGAGTAGTGGTCTGTTGATGAAGAGTAGTGGTCTGTTGATGAAGAGTAGTGGTCTGTTGATGAAGAGTAGTGTTCTGTTGATGAAGAGTAGTGGTCTATTGATGAAGAGTAGTGGTCTGTTGATGAAGAGTAGTGGTCTGTTGATGAAGAGTAGTGGTCTGTTGATGAAGAGTAGTGTTCTGTTGATGAAGAGTAGTGGTGATGAAGAGTAGTGGTCTGTTGATGAAGAGTAGTGTTGATGAAAAGTAGTGGTGATGAAAAGTAGTGGTGATGAAGAGTAGTGTTCTGTTGATGAAGAGTAGTGTTGATGAAGAGTAGCGTTGATGAAGGGAGTGTTGATGAAGTGTAGTGGTGATGAAGAGTAGTGGTGATGAAGAGGAGTGTTGATGAAGAGTAGTGGTGCTGAAGAATAGTGTTGATGCTGAAGACATCTTGTCCAGCAGATATTTTCAAGGCAACAGCCTCACATGGGGCCTGGAGTCTTTCCTGGGTCCGGCATCCCGGTAGCAACGGAACTGACGTTTAGGAGTGTTTTAACGATGCACCGTTCCTACAACGGCCGAAGAACTTGTGCGCGTTTCCCAAAAACACTACAGAGGGAGAACTTTCACTAAGTGCCTTTGTTGCAGCGCTGATCTCGGGTCAGCTTTCTCCATTCAGATCTGACCTTTTAATTATAATTATACCACAGTGCTGACGACAGATCAGCTCCTAGAGAGATATTATCACCCATAGGCTATGGCTGCAAATATTGAGGCAGATTATTATGTTGAGGATGAGGCCCTAGCCTACCCTATAATAATACACTAAATCACAGATTATAATGCTGAGGATGAGGCCCAAGCCTACCCTATAATAACATACTAAATCACAGATTATAATGCTGAGGATGAGGCCCTAGCCTACCCTATAATAACATACTAAATCACAGATTATAATGCTGAGGATGAGGCCCTAGCCTACCTTAGAATAATGCCCTAAATCACAGATTATAATGCTGAGGATGAGGCCCTACCCTATAATAATATACTAGACCACAGATTATAATGCCGAGGATGAGGCCCAAGCCTACCCTATAATAACATACTAAATCACAGATTATATTGCTGAGTATGAGGCCCTAGCCTACCCTATAATAATATACTAAATCACAGATTATATTGCTGAGGATGAGGCCCTAGCCTACCCTATAATGCCCTAAATCACAGATTATATTGCTGAGGATGAGGCCCTAGCCTATAATAATACACTAGATCACAGATTATAATGCGGAGGATGAGGCCCTAGTTTACCCTATAATAATGCACTAGATCACAGATTATAATGCTGAGGATGAGGCCCAAGGCTATAATAATGCACTAGATCACAGATTATAATGCTGAGGATGAGGCCCTACCCTAAAATAATACACTAGATCACAGATTATAATGCGGAGGATGAGGCCCTAGTTTACCCTATAATAATGCACTAGATCACAGATTATAATGCTGAGGATGAGGCCCAAGCCTATTATAATGCACTAGATCACAGATTATAATGCTGAGGATGAGGCCCTACCCTAAAATAATACACTAGATCACAGATTATAATGCGGAGGATGAGGCCCTAGCCTACCCTATAATAATACACTAGATCACAGGTTATAATGCTGAGGATGAGGCCCTACCCTAGAATAATACACTAGATCACAGATTATAATGCTGAGGATGAGGCCATACCCTAGAATAATACACTAGATCACAGATTATAATGCTGAGGATGAGGCCCTACCCTAAAATAATACACTAGATCACAGATTATAATGCTGAGGATGAGGCCCTAGAATAGATTACCCTATAAATAATAAACTAGATCACAGATTATAATGCTGAGGATGAGGCCCTACCCTATTATAATGGATCACATATTATAATGTTGAGAATGAGGCCCTACCCTAGAATAATACACTAGATCACAGATTATAATGCTGAGGATGAGGCCCTACACTAGAATAATACACTAGATCACAGATTATAATGCTGAGGATGAGGCCCTACCCTAGAATAATACACTAGATCACAGATTATAATGCTGAGGATGAGGCCCTACCCTAGAATAATACACTAGATCACAGATTATAATGCTGAGGATGAGGCCCTACCCTAGAATAATACACTAGATCACAGGCTGAGGATGAGGCCCTACCCAGATATAATAATGAGGCACACTAGATCACAGATTATAATGCTGAGGATGAGGCCCTACCCTAGAATAATACACTAGATCACAGATTATAATGCTGAGGATGAGGCCATACCCTAGAATAATACACTAGATCACAGATTATAATGCTGAGGATGAGGCCCTACCCTAGAATAATACACTAGATCACAGATTATAATGCTGAGGATGAGGCCCTACCCTAGAATAATGCACTAGATCACAGATTATAATGCTGAGGATGAGGCCCTACCCTAGAATAATACACTAGATCACAGATTATAATGCTGAGGATGAGGCCCTACCCTAGAATAATACACTAGATCACAGATTATAATGCTGAGGATGAGGCCCTACCCTAGAATAATGCACTAGATCACAGATTATAATGCTGAGGATGAGGCCCTGAGGATGAGGCCCTAGAATAATACACTAGATCACAGATTATAATGCTGAGGATGAGGCCCTACCCTAGAATAATACACTAGATCACAGATTATAATGCTGAGGATGAGGCCCTACCCTAGAATAATGCACTAGATCACAGATTATAATGCTGAGGATGAGGCCCTACCCTAGAATAATACACTAGATCACAGATTATAATGCTGAGGATGAGGCCCTACCCTAGAATAATGCACCACAGATTATAATGCTGAGGATGAGGCCCTACCCTAGAATAATACACTAGATCACAGATTATAATGCTGAGGATGAGGCCCTACCCTAGAATAATACACTAGATCACAGATTATAATGCTGAGGATGAGGCCCTACCCTAGAATAATGCACTAGATCACAGATTATAATGCTGAGGATGAGGCCCTACCCTAGAATAATACACTAGATCACAGATTATAATGCTGAGGATGAGGCACTAGATCACAGATTATAATGCTGAGGATGAGGCCCTACCCTAGAATAATGCACTAGATCACAGATTATAATGCTGATAAGATCACAGATTATAATGCTGAGGATGAGGCCCTACCCTAGAATAATACACTAGATCACAGATTATAATGCTGAGGATGAGGCCCTACCCTAGAATAATACACTAGATCACAGATTATAATGCTGAGGATGAGGCCCTACCCTAGAATAATGCACTAGATCACAGATTATAATGCTGAGGATGAGGCCCTACCCTAGAATAATACACTAGATCACAGATTATAATGCTGAGGATGAGGCCCTACCCTAGAATAATGCACTAGATCACAGATTATAATGCTGAGGATGAGGCCCTACCCTAGAATAATACACATAATGCTGAGGATGAGGCCCTACCCTATAATGCACTAGATCACAGATTATAATGCTGAGGATGAGGCCCTACCCTAGAATAATACACTAGATCACAGATTATAATGCTGAGGATGAGGCCCTACCCTAGAATAATACACTAGATCACAGATTATAATGCTGAGGATGAGGCCCTACCCTAGAATAATGCACTAGATCACAGATTATAATGCTGAGGATGAGGCCCTACCCTAGAATAATGCACTAGATCACAGATTATAATGCTGAGGATGAGGCCCTACCCTAGAATAATACACTAGATCACAGATTATAATGCTGAGGATGAGGCCCTACCCTAGAATAATGCACTAGATCACAGATTATAATGCTGAGGATGAGGCCCTACCCTAGAATAATACACTAGATCACAGATTATAATGCTGAGGATGAGGCCCTACCCTAGAATAATACACTAGATCACAGATTATAATGCTGAGGATGAGGCCCTACCCTAGAATAATACACTAGATCACAGATTATAATGCTGAGGATGAGGCCCTACCCTAGAATAATACACTAGATCACAGATTATAATGCTGAGGATGAGGCCCTTAGAATAATGCACAGATCATTATAAAGGATGAGGCCCTACCCTAGAATAATAAAGATCATTCGAACATCATGGTGCACATTTGTTACACATTATAAAATGTATAATAAAATATATTTTTGGACCAAATGACAGCCAGTAATCTAAAATTAACAAATATAACCATTTATTGATCAAGAAATTGATTTCCATATTATTTAAATATATAGGTTTATGAAGCCTGTCGTGTTTTTATATTGTAATCCAGGCGTCTGGGTTTCCATGTCAACCATTTTATTGTCCTTCACTCGGTTGTAAACGTTGCATTCGTAGTCATCTTCGTTCTGAAGTTATCAGCGGCCATAGAGAGAGACAGATAAACATCTTGATTCTATGTTATCAGCGGCCATAGAGAGAGACAGATAAACATCTTGATTCTATGTTATCAGCGGCCATAGAGAGAGACAGATAAACATCTTGATTCTATGTTATCAGCGGCCATAGAGAGAGACAGATAAACATGTTGATTCTATGTTATCAGCGGCCATAGAGAGAGACAGATAAACATCTTGATTCTATGTTATCAGCGGCCATAGAGAGAGACAGATAAACATCTTGATTCTATGTTATCAGCGGCCATAGAGAGAGACAGATAAACATCTTCGTTCTGAAGTTATCAGCGGCCATAGAGAGAGACAGATAAACATCTTGATTCTATGTTATCAGCGGCCATAGAGAGAGACAGATAAACATCTTCGTTCTATGTTATCAGCGGCCATAGAGAGAGACAGATAAACATCTTGATTCTATGTTATCAGCGGCCATAGAGAGAGACAGATAAACATCTTGATTCTATAAACATGTTATTCAGTTATCAGGCCATAGAGAGAGACAGATAAACATGTTGATTCTATGTTATCAGCGGCCATAGAGAGAGACAGATAAACATCTTGATTCTATGTTATCAGCGGCCATAGAGAGAGACAGATAAACATCTTGATTCTATGTTATCAGCGGCCATAGAGAGAGACAGATAAACATCTTGATTCTATGTTATCAGCGGCCATAGAGAGAGACAGATAAACATCTTTGTTCTGAAGTTATCAGCGGCCATAGAGAGAGACAGATAAACATGTTGATTCTATGTTATCAGCGGCCATAGAGAGAGACAGATAAACATCTTGATTCTATGTTATCAGCGGCCATAGAGAGAGACAGATAAACATCTTGATTCTATGTTATCAGCGGCCATAGAGAGAGACAGATAAACATCTTGATTCTATGTTATCAGCGGCCATAGAGAGAGACAGATAAACATCTTGATTCTATGTTATCAGCGGCCATAGAGAGAGACAGATAAACATCTTGATTCTATGTTATCAGCGGCCATAGAGAGAGACAGATAAACATCTTGATTCTATGTTATCAGCAGCCATAGAGAGACAGATAAACATCTTGATTCTATGTTATCAGCGGCCATAGAGAGAGACAGATAAACATCTTGATTCTATGTTATCAGCATCAGATAAACATGATTCTATGTTATCAGCAGCCATAGAGAGAGACAGATAAACATCTTGATTCTATGTTATCAGCGGCCATAGAGAGAGACAGATAAACATGTTGATTCTATGTTATCAGCGGCCATAGAGAGACAGATAAACATGTTGATTCTATGTTATCAGCGGCCATAGAGAGAGACAGATAAACATCTTGATTCTATGTTATCAGCAGCCATAGAGAGACAGATAAACATCTTGATTCTATGTTATCAGCGGCCATAGAGAGACAGATAAACATCTTGATTCTATGTTATCAGCGACCATAGAGAGAGACAGATAAACATCTTGATTCTATGTTATCAGCAGCCATAGAGAGACAGATAAACATGTTGATTCTACGTTAAGCGGAGATCTTCTGTGTATAAAGTTATGCGGAAGGGCAAACAACAACAACAACAACCAAACAAACAAAACGACACACTTAGCGGTTGAATGGTCTGAGGCAGTCGGGAAAAGACAAAAGTGTTTTCAAGTACAATTTTACGTAACGATGGTTTTTAGGAAACAGTTCTGAGATTTAATGATGCTCCTACGAAGCTTTTAACCGTAAATTTAGTACTAAAGATGTTTTGGGGGGAAAAACTCCAGGCCCAGGACAGGAAGACGCCTTCAGAAAAACATCCAGGAGACGTCATGAAAGCAAATGACTTCATACTGCATCAAAATTATTCAGGAGTCCAGCAACAAAACAGAACAAACTTATTCTGCATGACAGAATATTAAGCACCTTGAATGTTAAAATTACTCTGCCATTTTTCCAAAGCGGTTGTTCCTGAAATGGGGATGGAATGAACAATATGAAGGTTAGTTAGCCAGAGAGAGAGAGAGAGATAGAGAGACACAGGGAGAGAGACAGAGAGAGAGACAGAGAGAGAGAGAGACAGGGAGAGAGACAGAGAGAGAGACAGAGAGAGAGAGACAGGGAGAGAGAGAGACAGAGAGAGAGAGAGACAGAGAGAGAGGAAGAGAGAGAGAGAGAGAGAGAGAGAGAGAGAGAGAGAGACAGAGAGAGAGAGAGAGAGAGAGAGGAAGAGAGAGAGAGAAAAAAAAAGGAAGAGACAGACTAGAGAGATTGAGAGAGAGAGACACAGGGAGAGAGGAGAGAGACAGAGAGAGAGACAGAGAGAGAGAGACAGGGAGAGAGAGAGAGAGAGAGAGAGAGAGAGAGAGACAGAGAGAGAGAGAGAGAAAAAAAAAGAGAGAGAAAGAGAGAGAGAGAGACACAGAGAGAGAGAGACAGAGAGAGAGACAGAGAGAGAGAGAGACAGGGAGAGGGAGAGAGAGACAGAGAGAGATAGAGAGACAGAGAGAGAGGAAGAGAGAGAGAGAGAGAGAAGAGACAGATAGAGAGACAGGGAGAGAGAGAGAGAAGAGAGAGAGATAAGAAACAAGAAAAAGAGACAAAAAACAGAATAGAGAGACACAGGGAGAGAGAGAGAGAGAGAGACAGAGAGAGATAGAGACAGAGAGAGAGAAGAGAGAGAGAGAGAGAGAGAGAGACAGAGGGAGAGAGAGGAAGAGAGAGATAAAAAAAAAAAATTGAATAGAGAGAGGAGAGAGAGAGAGAGAGAGAGAGGAAGAGAGAGAGATAAAAAAATATATATATAAAAAAAATTGAATAGAGAGACACAGGGAGAGAGACAGAGAGAGAGACAGAGAGAGAGAGAGACAGGGAGAGAGGAGAGAGAGAGAGAGAGAGAGAGAGAGAGAGAGAGAGAGAGGAGAGAGAGAGAGAGAGAGAGAGAGAGAGAGAGACAGGGAGAGAGAGAGGAAGAGAGAGAGAGAGAGAAAAAAAGATAAAAAAAAAATATATATATAGAAAAAAGAAGAGAGAGACACAGGGAGAGAGAGACAGAGAGAGAGACAGAGAGAGAGAGAGAGAGAGAGAGAGAGAGAGAGAGAGAGAGAGAGAGAGAGAGAGAGAGAGAGAGAGAGAGAGAGAGAGAGAGGGGGACAAAGATCGACTAACTTGACAATCGTCTAGTAGCCACGGAAAGCTGATACACGGTAATTCCTGAAAGGAAAAGAAACAAGCCAGAAAACTCACTGAAGACCAGTGTGTGTGTGTGTGTGTGTGTGTGTGTGTGTGTGTGTGTGTGTGTGTGTGTATAGCCTACCTGGGGTCTGGAAGTTGATTCTGCGTAGCTCCACAGGATCTGTAGGATGGTGTGTGTGTGTGTGTGTGTGTCTGTGTGTATAGCCTACCTGGGGTCTGGAAGTTGATTCTGCATGGCTCCACAGCAACAGTAGGATGGTGTGTGTGTGTGTGTGTGTGTGTGTGTGTGTGTATAGCCTACCTGGGGTCTGGAAGTTGATTCTGCATGGCTCCACAGCAACAGTAGGATGGTGTGTGTGTGTGTGTGTGTGTGTGTGTGTGTGTGTGTGTGTGTGTGTGTCTGTGTGTATAGCCTACCTGGGGTCTGGAAGTTGATTCTGCATGGCTCCACAGCAACAGTAGGATGGTGTGTGTGTGTGTGTGTGTGTGTGTGTGTGTGTGTGTGTGTGTGTGTGTGTGTGTGTGTGTCTGTGCCTACCTGGGGTCTGGAAGTTGATTCTGCGTAGCTCCACAGGATCTGTAGGATGGTGAGAGGACATGGCCTTGCTGCAGGGGAAACTAGCCTTCCTTCCCTCTGCCTCAGCTCTTTTCCTGAAACACACACACACACACACACACACACACACACACACACACACACACACACACACACACAGTTACACACACACACACACTGGGAGTTACACACACACACACACACACACACACACTGCCTGGGGTTTGCTCTATAAAAAGGAAAAACCAAACCATCTAACTCTAACCTATCACATGTCCTAGTCTATCTACCTCTAACCTATCATATGACCTAGTCTATCTACCTAACCTATCACATGTCCTAGTCTATCTACCTCTAACCTATCATATGACCTAGTCTATCTACCTCTAACCTATCATATGACCTAGTCTATCTACCTCTAACCTATCATATGACCTAGTCTATCTACCTCTAACCTATCATATGACCTAGTCTATCTAACTCTAACCTATCATATGACCTAGTCTATCTACCTCTAACCTATCATATGACCTAGTCTATCTACCTCTAACCTATCACATGTCCTAGTCTATCTAACTCTAACCTATCATATGACCTAGTCTATCTACCTCTAACCTATCACATGACCTAGTCTATCTACTCTAACCTATCACATGACCTAGTCTATCTACCTAACCTATCACATGACCTAGTCTATCTACCTCTAACCTATCACATGACCTAGTCTATCTACCTCTAACCTATCACATGACCTAGTCTATCTAACTCTAACCTATCACATGACCTAGTCTATCTACCTCTAACCTATCACATGACCTAGTCTATCTACCTCTAACCTATCACATGACCTAGTCTATCTACCTCTAACCTATCACATGACCTAGTCTATCTACCTCTAACCTATCACATGACCTAGTCTATCTAACTCTAACCTATCACATGACCTAGTCTATCTAACTCTAACCTATCATATGACCTAGTCTATCTACCTCTAACCTATCACATGACCTAGTCTATCTAACTCTAACCTATCACATGACCTAGTCTATCTACCTCTAACCTATCAGCCTATCACATGACCTAGTCTATCTAACTCTAACCTATCACATGACCTAGTCTATCTACCTCTAACCTATCACATGACCTAGTCTATCTACCTCTAACCTATCACATGACCTAGTCTATCTACCTCTAACCTATCACATGACCTAGTCTATCTAACTCTAACCTATCATATGACCTAGTCTATCTAACTCTAACCTATCACATGACCTAGTCTATCTAACTCTAACCTATCATATGTCCTAGTCTATCTAACTCTAACCTATCACATGACCTAGTCTATCTACCTCTAACCTATCACATGACCTAGTCTATCTAACTCTAACCTATCACATGACCTAGTCTATCTAACTCTAACCTATCACATGACCTAGTCTATCTAACTCTAACCTATCATATGACCTAGTCTATCTAACTCTAACCTATCACATGTCCTAGTCTATCTAACTCTAACCCATCATATGACCTAGTCTATCTACCTCTAACCTATCACATGTCCTAGTCTATCTAACTCTAACCTATCATATGACCTAGTCTATCTACCTCTAACCTATCACATGTCCTAGTCTATCTAACTCTAACCTATCATATGACCTAGTCTATCTACCTCTAACCTATCATATGTCCTAGTCTATCTAACTCTAACCTATCATATGACCTAGTCTATCTAACTCTAACCTATCATATGACCTAGTCTATCTAACTCTAACCTATCACATGACCTAGTCTATCTACCTCTAACCTATCACATGACCTAGTCTATCTAACTCTAACCTATCACATGACCTAGTCTATCTAACTCTAACCTATCTAACTCTAACCTATCTAACTGACCTAGTGACCTATCTACCTCTAACCTATCACATGACCTAGTCTATCTACCTCTAACCTATCATATGACCTAGTCTATCTAACTCTAACCTATCTAACTCTAACCTATCACATGACCTAGTCTATCTACCTCTAACCTATCACATGACCTAGTCTATCTAACTCTAACCTATCAACTCTATGACCTAGTCTATCTACCTCTAACCTATCACATGACCTAGTCTATCTACCTCTAACCTATCATATGACCTAGTCTATCTAACTCTAACCTAAACTCTAACCTCACATGACCTAGTCTATCTACCTCTAACCTATCACATGACCTAGTCTATCTAACTCTAACCTATCTAACTCTAACCTATCACATGACCTAGTCTATCTAACTCTAACCTATCACATGACCTAGTCTATCTACCTCTAACCTATCACATGACCTAGTCTATCTAACTCTAACCTATCACATGTCCTAGTCTATCTACCTCTAACCTATCACATGACCTAGTCTATCTACCTCTAACCTATCACATGACCTAGTCTATCTAACTCTAACCTATCACATGACCTAGTCTATCTAACT
Organism: Oncorhynchus tshawytscha; assembly: GCF_018296145.1. Lineage (NCBI taxonomy): Eukaryota > Metazoa > Chordata > Actinopteri > Salmoniformes > Salmonidae > Oncorhynchus > Oncorhynchus tshawytscha. The sequence goes on along the minus strand of NW_024609594.1, from coordinate 226,644 downwards.
CTAACCTATCACATGACCTAGTCTATCTACCTCTAACCTATCACATGACCTAGTCTATCTAACTCTAACCTATCATATGACCTAGTCTATCTAACTCTAACCTATCACATGACCTAGTCTATCTAACTCTAACCTATCATATGACCTAGTCTATCTAACTCTAACCTATCATATGACCTAGTCTATCTAACTCTAACCTATCACATGACCTAGTCTATCTAACTCTAACCTATCACATGACCTAGTCTATCTAACTCTAACCTATCACATGTCCTAGTCTATCTAACTCTAACCTATCATATGACCTAGTCTATCTAACTCTAACCTATCACATGACCTAGTCTATCTACCTCTAACCTATCACATGACCTAGTCTATCTACCTCTAACCTATCACATGACCTAGTCTATCTAACTCTAACCTATCACATGACCTAGTCTATCTACCTCTAACCTATCACATGACCTAGTCTATCTAACTCTAACCTATCATATGACCTAGTCTATCTAACTCTAACCTATCACATGACCTAGTCTATCTAACTCTAACCTATCACATGACCTAGTCTATCTAACTCTAACCTATCATATGACCTAGTCTATCTAACTCTAACCTATCATATGACCTAGTCTATCTACCTCTAACCTATCACATGACCTAGTCTATCTAACTCTAACCTATCATATGACCTAGTCTATCTACCTCTAACCTATCATATGACCTAGTCTATCTAACTCTAACCTATCATATGACCTAGTCTATCTAACTCTAACCTATCATATGACCTAGTCTATCTACCTCTAACCTATCACATGACCTAGTCTATCTAACTCTAACCTATCATATGACCTAGTCTATCTAACTCTAACCTATCATATGACCTAGTCTATCTAACTCTAACCTATCATATGACCTAGTCTATCTAACTCTAACCTATCTAACTCTAACCTATCACATGACCTAGTCTATCTAACTCTAACCTATCATATGACCTAGTCTATCTACCTCTAACCTATCTACCTCTAACCTATCATATGACCTAGTCTATCTAACTCTAACCTATCATATGACCTAGTCTATCTAACTCTAACCTATCTAACTCTAACCTATCACATGACCTAGTCTATCTAACTCTAACCTATCATATGACCTAGTCTATCTAACTCTAACCTATCACATGACCTAGTCTATCTACCTCTAACCTATCATATGACCTAGTCTATCTAACTCTAACCTATCACATGTCCTAGTCTATCTACCTCTAACCTATCACATGACCTAGTCTATCTACCTCTAACCTATCACATGTCCTAGTCTATCTAACTCTAACCTATCACATGACCTAGTCTATCTAACCTATCACATGTCCTAGTCTATCTAACTCTAACCTATCACATGTCCTAGTCTATCTAACTCTAACCTATCACATGACCTAGTCTATCTAACTCTAACCTATCACATGTCCTAGTCTATCTAACTCTAACCTATCACATGTCCTAGTCTATCTAACTCTAACCTATCACATGTCCTAGTCTATCTAACTCTAACCTATCACATGACCTAGTCTATCTAACTCTAACCTATCATATGACCTAGTCTATCTAACTCTAACCTATCTAACTCTAACCTATCACATGACCTAGTCTATCTAACTCTAACCTATCATATGACCTAGTCTATCTAACTCTAACCTATCTAACTCTAACCTATCACATGACCTAGTCTATCTAACTCTAACCTATCATATGTCCTAGTCTATCTAACTCTAACCTATCTAACTCTAACCTATCACATGACCTAGTCTATCTAACTCTAACCTATCATATGACCTAGTCTATCTAACTCTAACCTATCATATGACCTAGTCTATCTACCTCTAACCTATCTAACTCTAACCTATCACATGTCCTAGTCTATCTAACTCTAACCTATCATATGACCTAGTCTATCTAACTCTAACCTATCACATGACCTAGTCTATCTAACTCTAACCTATCACATGTCCTAGTCTATCTACCTCTAACCTATCATATGTCCTAGTCTATCTAACTCTAACCTATCACATGACCTAGTCTATCTAACTCTAACCTATCACATGACCTAGTCTATCTACCTCTAACCTATCACATGTCCTAGTCTATCTAACTCTAACCTATCACATGACCTAGTCTATCTAACTCTAACCTATCACATGACCTAGTCTATCTAACTCTAACCTATCACATGACCTAGTCTATCTACCTCTAACCTATCACATGACCTAGTCTATCTAACTCTAACCTATCACATGACCTAGTCTATCTACCTCTAACCTATCACATGACCTAGTCTATCTAACTCTAACCTATCACATGACCTAGTCTATCTAACTCTAACCTATCACATGACCTAGTCTATCTACCTCTAACCTATCACATGACCTAGTCTATCTAACTCTAACCTATCACATGTCCTAGTCTATCTAACTCTAACCTATCATATGACCTAGTCTATCTACCTCTAACCTATCACATGACCTGGTCTATCTAACTCTAACCTATCTAACTCTAACCTATCATATGACCTAGTATATCTACCTCTAACCTATCATATGACCTAGTCTATCTAACTCTAACCTATCATATGTCCTAGTCTATCTACCTCTAACCTATCTAACTCTAACCTATCATATGACCTAGTCTATCTAACTCTAACCTATCATATGACCTAGTCTATCTAACTCTAACCTATCATATGACCTAGTCTATCTAAACCTCTAACCTATCACATGACCTAGTCTATCTAACTCTAACCTATCATATGACCTAGTCTATCTACCTCTAACCTATCATATGACCTAGTCTATCTAACTCTAACCTATCATATGACCTAGTCTATCTAACTCTAACCTATCATATGACCTAGTCTATCTAACTCTAACCTATCTAACTCTAACCTATCACATGACCTAGTCTATCTACCTCTAACCTATCATATGACCTAGTCTATCTACCTCTAACCTATCATATGACCTAGTCTATCTACCTCTAACCTATCATATGACCTAGTCTATCTATCTAACCTATCACATGTCCTAGTCTATCTAACTCTAACCTATCACATGACCTAGTCTATCTAACTCTAACCTATCACATGTCCTAGTCTATCTAACTCTAACCTATCACATGACCTAGTCTATCTACCTCTAACCTATCACATGACCTAGTCTATCTAACTCTAACCTATCACATGTCCTAGTCTATCTAACTCTAACCTATCACATGACCTAGTCTATCTACCTCTAACCTATCACATGTCCTAGTCTATCTAACTCTAACCTATCACATGTCCTAGTCTATCTAACTCTATCACATGTCCTAGTCTATCTACCTCTAACCTATCACATGACCTAGTCTATCTAACTCTAACCTATCACATGACCTAGTCTATCTAACTCTAACCTATCTAACTCTAACCTATCACATGACCTAGTCTATCTAACTCTAACCTATCATATGACCTAGTCTATCTAACTCTAACCTATCATATGACCTAGTCTATCTAACTCTAACCTATCATATGACCTAGTCTATCTAACTCTAACCTATCTAACATAACCTATCACATGACCTAGTCTATCTAACTCTAACCTATCATATGACCTAGTCTATCTAACTCTAACCTATCTAACTAACCTATCATATGACCTAGTCTATCTAACTCTAACCTATCACATGACCTAGTCTATCTAACTCTAACCTATCATATGACCTAGTCTATCTAACTCTAACCTATCTATCTAACCTATCATATGACCTAGTCTATCTAACTCTAACCTATCATCATGACCTAGTCTATCTAACTCTAACCTATCATATGACCTAGTCTATCTAACTCTAACCTATCTAACTCTAACCTATCATATGACCTAGTCTATCTAACTCTAACCTATCACATGACCTAGTCTATCTAACTCTAACCTATCATATGACCTAGTCTATCTAACTCTCTAACCTATATCATATGACCTAGTCTATCTAACTCTAACCTATCATATGTCCTAGTCTATCTAACTCTAACCTAAACTCTAACCTATCACATGACCTAGTCTATCTAACTCTAACCTATCACATGACCTAGTCTATCTAACTCTAACCTATCACATGTCCTAGTCTATCTACCTCTAACCTATCACATGACCTAGTCTATCTAACTCTAACCTATCACATGACCTAGTCTATCTAACTCTAACCTATCATATGTGACCTAGTCTATCTAACTCTAACCTATCACATGACCTAGTCTATCTAACTCTAACCTATCTAACTCTAACTATCTAACTCTAACCTATCACATGACCTAGTCTATCTAACTCTAACCTATCACATGACCTAGTCTATCTAACTCTAACCTATCATATGACCTAGTCTATCTAACTCTAACCTATCACATGACCTAGTCTATCTAAACCTCTAACTAACCTATCATATGACCTAGTCTATCTAACTCTAACCTATCAATGACCTAGTCTATCTAACTCTAACCTATCACATGACCTAGTCTATCTAACTCTAACCTATCATATGACCTAGTCTATCTAACTCTAACCTATCACATGACCTAGTCTATCTACCTCTAACCTCTAACCTATCACATGACCTAGTCTATCTAACTCTAACCTATCACATGTCCTAGTCTATCTAACTCTAACCTAACCTAACCTATCATATGACCTAGTCTATCTAACTCTAACCTATCACATGACCTAGTCTATCTAACTCTAACCTATCACATGTCCTAGTCTATCTACCTCTAACCTATCATATGTCCTAGTCTATCTAACTCTAACCTATCACATGTCCTAGTCTATCTACCTCTAACCTATCATATGTCCTAGTCTAACCTAACCTATCACATGACCTAGTCTATCTAACTCTAACCTATCACATGACCTAGTCTATCTAACTCTAACCTATCACATGACCTAGTCTATCTAACTCTAACCTATCACATGACCTAGTCTATCTAACTCTAACCTATCACATGACCTAGTCTATCTAACTCTAACCTATCACATGTCCTAGTCTATCTAACTCTAACCTAACCTATCACATGACCTAGTCTATCTAACTCTAACCTATCACATGACCTAGTCTATCTAACTCTAACCTATCACATGTCCTAGTCTATCTAACTCTATCTAACTCTAACCTATCACATGACCTAGTCTATCTAACTCTAACCTATCACATGTCCTAGTCTATCTAACTCTAACCTATCTAACTCTAACCTATCACATGACCTAGTCTATCTAACTCTAACCTATCACATGACCTAGTCTATCTAACTCATGCCTCTAACTCTAACCTATCACATGACCTAGTCTATCTAACTCTAACCTATCACATGACCTAGTCTATCTAACTCTAACCTATCACATGACCTAGTCTATCTAACTCTAACCTATCACATGACCTAGTCTATCTAACTCTAACCTATCACATGACCTAGTCTATCTAACTCTAACCTATCACATGACCTAGTCTATCTAACTCTAACCTAACCTAACCTCACATGACCTAGTCTATCTACCTCTAACCTATCACATGACCTAGTCTATCTAACTCTAACCTATCACATGTCCTAGTCTATCTACCTCTAACCTATCATATGTCCTAGTCTATCTAACTCTAACCTATCACATGTCCTAGTCTATCTACCTCTAACCTATCACATGACCTAGTCTATCTAACTCTAACCTATCACATGACCTAGTCTATCTAACTCTAACCTATCACATGTCCTAGTCTATCTAACTCTAACATATCTAACTCTAACCTATCATATGACCTAGTCTATCTACCTCTAACCTATCATATGACCTAGTCTATCTAACTCTAACCTATCATATGACCTAGTCTATCTACCTCTAACCTATCATATGACCTAGTCTATCTACCTCTAACCTATCATATGACCTAGTCTATCTACCTCTAACCTATCACATTACCTAGTCTATCTAACTCTAACCTATCATATGACCTAGTCTATCTACCTCTAACCTATCTAACTCTAACCTATCATATGACCTAGTCTATCTACCTCTAACTCTAACCTATCATATGACCTAGTCTATCTAACTCTAACCTATCTAACTCTAACCTATCATATGACTTAGTCTATCTAACTCTAACCTGTCTAACTCTAACCTATCACATGACCTAGTCTATCTACCTCTAACCTATCATATGACCTAGTTTATCTACCTCTAACCTATCACATGACCTAGTCTATCTAACTCTAACCTATCATATGACCTAGTCTATCTAACTCTAACCTATCATATGACCTAGTCTAGCTAACTCTAACCTATCATATGACCTAGTCTATCTACCTCTAACCTATCACATGACCTAGTCTATCTAACTCTAACCTATCATATGACCTAGTCTATCTAACTCTAACCTATCATATGACCTAGTCTATCTAACTCTAACCTATCATATGACCTAGTCTATCTAACTCTAACCTATCATATGACCTAGTCTATCTAAACCTATCATATGACCTAGTCTATCTACCTCTAACCTATCATATGACCTAGTCTATCTAACTCTAACCTCTAACTCTAACCTATCACAACCTAGTCATATGACCTAGTCTATCTAACTCTAACCTATCACATGACCTAGTCTATCTAACTCTAACCTATCACATGACCTAGTCTATCTAACTCTAACCTATCACATGACCTAGTCTATCTAACTCTAACCTATCATATGTCCTAGTCTATCTAACTCTAACCTATCATATGTCCTAGTCTATCTAACTCTAACCTATCACATGTCCTAGTCTATCTACCTCTAACCTATCACATGACCTAGTCCTAACTCTAACCTAGACCTCTATCTAACTCTAACCTATCATATGTCCTAGTCTATCTAACTCTAACCTATCATATGACCTAGTCTATCTAACTCTAACCTATCACATGACCTAGTCTATCTAACTCTAACCTATCATATGACCTAGTCTATCTAACTCTAACCTATCATATGACCTAGTCTATCTACCTCTAACCTATCATATGACCTAGTCTATCTATGACCTAGTCTATCTAACTCTAACCTATCATATGACCTAGTCTATCTAACTCTAACCTATCACATGACCTAGTCTAACCTCATATGACCTAGTCTATCTAACTCTAACCTATCATATGACCTAGTCTATCTAACTCTAACCTATCACATGACCTAGTCTATCTAACTCTAACCTATCACATGTCCTAGTCTATCTACCTCTAACCTATCTGTCCTAGTCTATCTAACTCTAACCTATCACATGTCCTAGTCTATCTAACTCTAACCTATCACATGACCTAGTCTATCTACCTCTAACCTATCACATGTCCTAGTCTATCTAACTCTAACCTACACATGTCCTAGTCTATCTAACTCTAACCTATCACATGTCCTAGTCTATCTACCTCTAACCTATCACATGACCTAGTCTATCTAACTCTAACCTATCATATGTCCTAGTCTATCTACCTCTAACCTATCATATGACCTAGTCTATCTAACTCTAGCCTATCACATGACCTAGTCTATCTACCTCTAGCCTATCTAACTCTAACCTATCATATGACCTAGTCTATCTAACTCTAACCTATCTAACTCTAACCTATCACATGTCCTAGTCTATCTAACTCTAACCTATCACATGTCCTAGTCTATCTAACTCTAACCTATCTAACTCTAACCTATCATATGACCTAACCTATCTAACTCTAACCTATCACATGACCTAGTCTATCTACCTCTAACCTATCACATGACCTAGTCTATCTAACTCTAACCTATCACATGTCCTAGTCTATCTAACTCTAACCTATCATATGACCTAGTCTATCTAACTCTAACCTATCATATGTCCTAGTCTATCTAACTCTAACCTATCATATGTCCTAGTCTATCTACCTCTAACCTATCACATGACCTAGTCTATCTACCTCTAACCTATCACATGACCTAGTCTATCTACCTCTAACCTATCATATGTCCTAGTCTATCTAACTCTAACCTATCATATGACCTAGTCTATCTAACTCTAACCTATCACATGACCTAGTCTATCTAACTCTAACCTATCACATGACCTAGTCTATCTAACTCTAACCTATCACATGACCTAGTCTATCTACCTCTAACCTATCACATGACCTAGTCTATCTAACTCTAACCTATCACATGACCTAGTCTATCTAACTCTAACCTATCATATGACCTAGTCTATCTAACTCTAACCTATCACATGACCTAGTCTATCTACCTCTAACCTATCACATGACCTAGTCTATCTAACTCTAACCTATCATATGTCCTAGTCTATCTACCTCTAACCTATCATATGACCTAGTCTATCTAACTCTAGCCTATCACATGACCTAGTCTATCTAACTCTAACCTATCTAACTCTAACCTATCATATGACCTAGTCTATCTAACTCTAACCTATCTAACTCTAACCTATCATATGTCCTAGTCTATCTACCTCTAACCTATCATATGACCTAGTCTATCTAACTCTAACCTATCATATGACCTAGTCTATCTACCTCTAACCTATCTAACTCTAACCTATCATATGACCTAGTCTATCTAACTCTAACCTATCTAACTCTAACCTATCACATGACCTAGTCTATCTACCTCTAACCTATCATATGACCTAGTCTATCTAACTCTAACCTATCATATGACCTAGTCTATCTAACTCTAACCTAGCACATGTCCTAGTCTATCTAACTCGAACCTATCACATGTCCTAGTCTATCTAACTCTAACCTATCTAACTCTAACCTATCACATGACCTAGTCTATCTACCTCTAACCTATCACATGACCTAGTCTATCTAACTCTAACCTATCACATGACCTAGTCTATCTACCTCTAACCTATCATATGACCTAGTCTATCTACCTCTAACCTATCACATGTCCTAGTCTATCTAACTCTAACCTATCACATGACCTAGTCTATCTACCTCTAACCTATCACATGACCTAGTCTATCTACCTCTAACCTATCACATGACCTAGTCTATCTAACTCTAACCTATCACATGTCCTAGTCTATCTAACTCTAACCTATCACATGTCCTAGTCTATCTACCTCTAACCTATCACATGACCTAGTCTATCTACCTCTAACCTATCACATGACCTAGTCTATCTAACTCTAACCTATCACATGTCCTAGTCTATCTAACTCTAACCTATCACATGACCTAGTCTATCTACCTCTAACCTATCACATGACCTAGTCTATCTAACTCTAACCTATCACATGACCTAGTCTATCTAACTCTATCTAACCATCATGACCTAGTCTATCTAACTCTAACCTATCATATGACCTAGTCTATCTAACTCTAACCTATCATATGACCTCTAACCTATCACATGACCTAGTCTATCTAACTCTAACCTATCATATGACCTAGTCTATCTAACTCTAACCTATCTAACTCTAACCTATGACCTAGTCTATCTAACTCTAACCTATCATATGACCTAGTCTATCTAACTCTAACCTAACCTAACCTATCATATGACCTAGTCTATCTACCTCTAACCTATCATATGACCTAGTCTATCTAACTCTAACCTATCATATGACCTAGTCTATCTAACTCTAACTCTACTCTAACCTATCATATGACCTAGTCTATCTAACTCTAACCTATCACATGACCTAGTCTATCTAACTCTAACCTATCATATGACCTAGTCTATCTAACTCTAACCTATCTAACTCTAACCTATCATATGACCTAGTCTATCTACTCTAACCTATCACATGACCTAGTCTATCTAACTCTAACCTATCATATGACCTAGTCTATCTATCTAACCTATCTAACCTAACCTATCATATGACCTAGTCTATCTAACTCTAACCTATCACATGTCCTAGTCTCTAACTCTAACCTCTAACCTAACCTATCACATGACCTAGTCTATCTAACTCTAACCTATCACATGACCTAGTCTATCTAACTCTAACCTATCACATGTCCTAGTCTATCTACCTCTAACCTATCACATGACCTAGTCTATCTAACTCTAACCTATCACATGACCTAGTCTATCTAACTCTAACCTATCTAACTCTAACCTATCACATGACCTAGTCTATCTAACTCTAACCTATCACATGACCTAGTCTATCTAACTCTAACCTATCTAACTCTAACCTCTAACTCTAACCTATCACATGACCTAGTCTATCTAACTCTAACCTATCACATGACCTAGTCTATCTAACTCTAACCTATCATATGACCTAGTCTATCTAACTCTAACCTATCATATGACCTAGTCTATCTACCTCTAACCTATCTAACTCTAACCTATCATATGACCTAGTCTATCTAACTCTAACCTATCACATGTCCTAGTCTATCTACCTCTAACCTATCACATGACCTAGTCTATCTACCTCTAACCTATCTACCTCTAACCTATCTAACTCTAACCTATCATATGACCTAACCTATCTAACTCTAACCTATCTAACTCTAACCTATCACATGACCTAGTCTATCTAACTCTAACCTATCACATGTCCTAGTCTATCTAACTCTAACTATCTACCCTATCATATGACCTAGTCTATCTAACTCTAACCTATCACATGACCTAGTCTATCTAACTCTAACCTATCACATGAGTCTATCTAGTCCTATCTCTAACTCTAACCTATCACATGTCCTAGTCTATCTACCTCTAACCTATCATATGTCCTAGTCTATCTAACTCTAACCTATCACATGACCTAGTCTATCTAACTCTAACCTATCACATGACCTAGTCTATCTAACTCTAACCTATCACATGACCTAGTCTATCTACCTCTAACCTATCACATGACCTAGTCTATCTAACTCTAACCTATCACATGTCCTAGTCTATCTAACTCTAACCTATCACATGACCTAGTCTATCTAACTCTAACCTATCTAACTCTAACCTATCACATGACCTAGTCTATCTAACTCTAACCTATCACATGTCCTAGTCTATCTAACTCTAACCTATCACATGTCCTAGTCTATCTAACTCTAACCTATCTAACTCTAACCTATCACATGACCTAGTCTATCTAACTCTAACCTATCACATGTCCTAGTCTATCTAACTCTAACCTATCTAACTCTAACCTATCATATGACCTAGTCTATCTAACTCTAACCTATCACATGTCCTAGTCTATCTAATGCCTATCTAACCTAACCTATCACATGACCTAGTCTATCTAACTCTAACCTATCATATGACCTAGTCTATCTACCTCTAACCTATCACATGACCTAGTCTATCTAACTCTAACCTATCACATGACCTAGTCTATCTAACTCTAACCTATCACATGACCTAGTCTATCTAACTCTAACCTATCATATGACCTAGTCTATCTAACTCTAACCTAAACTCTAACTATCATATGACCTAGTCTATCTAACTCTAACCTATCACATGACCTAGTCTATCTAACTCTAACCTATCACATGTCCTAGTCTATCTACTCTAACCTATCATATGTCCTAGTCTATCTAACTCTAACCTATCACATGTCCTAGTCTATCTACCTCTAACCTATCACATGACCTAGTCTATCTAACTCTAACCTATCACATGACCTAGTCTATCTAACTCTAACCTATCACATGTCCTAGTCTATCTAACTCTAACCTATCTAACTCTAACCTATCATATGACCTAGTCTATCTAACTCTAACCTATCACATGACCTAGTCTATCTAACTCTAACCTATCATATGACCTAGTCTATCTACCTCTAACCTATCATATGACCTAGTCTATCTACCTCTAACCTATCATATGACCTAGTCTATCTACCTCTAACCTATCACATGACCTAGTCTATCTAACTCTAACCTATCATATGACCTAGTCTATCTACCTCTAACCTATCTAACTCTAACCTCATAACCTATCTATCTGACCTAACCTATCTAACTCTAACCTATCATATGACCTAGTCTAGTCTATCTAACTCTAACCTATCACATGACCTAGTCTATCTAACTCTAACCTATCACATGTCCTAGTCTATCTAACATGACCTAACCTAACCTATCATATGACCTAGTCTATCTACCTCTAACCTATCATATGACCTAGTCTATCTACCTCTAACCTATCACATGACCTAGTCTATCTACCTCTAACCTATCATATGACCTAGTCTATCTAACTCTAACCTATCACATGACCTAGTCTATCTACCTCTAACCTATCATATGACCTAGTCTATCTAACTCTAACCTATCATATGACCTAGTCTATCTACCTCTAACCTATCACATGACCTAGTCTATCTAACTCTAACCTATCATATGACCTAGTCTATCTAACTCTAACCTATCATATGTCCTAGTCTATCTACCTCTAACCTATCATATGACCTAGTCTATCTAACTCTAGCCTATCACATGACCTAGTCTATCTACCTCTAGCCTATCTAACTCTAACCTATCACATGTCCTAGTCTATCTAACTCTAACCTATCACATGTCCTAGTCTATCTAACTCTAACCTATCTAACTCTAACCTATCATATGACCTAACCTATCTAACTCTAACCTATCACATGACCTAGTCTATCTAACTCTAACCTATCACATGTCCTAGTCTATCTAACTCTAACCTATCATATGACCTAGTCTATCTAACTCTAACCTATCACATGACCTAGTCTATCTAACTCTAACCTATCATATGACCTAGTCTATCTAACTCTAACCTATCATATGACCTAGTCTATCTAACTCTAACCTATCACATGACCTAGTCTATCTAACTCTAACATATCTAACTCCTATCATATGACCTAGTCTATCTAACTCTAACCTATCACATGACCTAGTCTATCTAACTCTAACCTATCATATGACCTAGTCTATCTAACTCTAACCTATCACATGACCTAGTCTATCTACCTCTAACCTATCATATGTCCTAGTCTATCTAACTCTAACCTATCACATGACCTAGTCTATCTAACTCTAACCTATCATATGACCTAGTCTATCTACCTCTAACCTATCTAACTCTAACCTATCATATGACCTAGTCTATCTACCTCTAACCTATCTAACTCTAACCTATCATATGACCTAGTCTATCTAACTCTAACCTATCACATGACCTAGTCTATCTACCTCTAACCTATCACATGACCTAGTCTATCTACCTCTAACCTATCACATGACCTAGTCTATCTAACTCTAACCTATCATATGACCTAGTCTATCTACCTCTAACCTATCATATGACCTAGTCTATCTAACTCTAACCTATCACATGACCTAGTCTATCTACCTCTAACCTATCATATGACCTAGTCTATCTAACTCTAACCTATCACATGACCTAGTCTATCTAACTCTAACCTATCTACCTCTAACCTATCACATGACCTAGTCTATCTAACTCTAACCTATCACATGTCCTAGTCTATCTAACTCTAACCTATCACATGTCCTAGTCTATCTAACTCTAACCTATCATATGACCTAGTCTATCTACTCTAACCTATCATATGACCTAGTCTATCTAACTCTAACCTATCATATGACCTAGTCTATCTAACCTCACATGACCTCTATCTAACTCTAACCTATCATCATGACCTAGTCTATCTAACTCTAACCTATCACATGACCTAGTCTATCTAACTCTAACCTATCACATGACCTAGTCTATCTAACTCTAACCTATCACATGTCCTAGTCTATCTAACTCTAACCTATCATATGTCCTAGTCTATCTAACTAACTCTAACCTATCACATGACCTAGTCTATCTAACTCTAACCTATCACATGTCCTAGTCTATCTAACTCTAACCTATCACATGTCTACCTCTAACCTCTATCCTAGTCTATCTAACTCTAACCTATCACATGACCTAGTCTATCTAACTCTAACCTATCACATGACCTAGTCTATCTAACTCTAACCTATCACATGACCTAGTCTATCTACCTCTAACCTAGTCTAACTCTAACTCTAACCTATCACATGACCTAGTCTATCTAACTCTAACCTATCACATGTCCTAGTCTATCTAACTCTAACCTATCTATGACCTAGTCTATCTACTCTAACCTATCACATGACCTAGTCTATCTAACTCTAACCTATCACATGACCTAGTCTCTATCTAACCTATCATATGACCTAGTCTATCTAACTCTAACCTATCATATGACCTAGTCTATCTAACTCTAACCTATCATATGACCTAGTCTATCTAACTCTAACCTATCATATGACCTAGTCTAACCTATCATATGACCTAGTCTAAACTCTAACCTATCATATGACCTAGTCTATCTACCTCTAACTCTAACCTATCACATGACCTAGTCTATCTAACTCTAACCTATCACATGACCTAGTCTATCTACCTCTAACCTATCACATGACCTAGTCTATCTAACTCTAACCTATCACATGACCTAGTCTATCTAACTCTAACCTATCATATGTCCTAGTCTATCTACTCTAACCTATCACATGACCTAGTCTATCTAACTCTAACCTATCACATGACCTAGTCTATCTAACTCTAACCTATCACATGACCTAGTCTATCTAACTCTAACCTATCACATGTCCTAGTCTATCTAACTCTAACCTATCTAACTCTAACCTATCATATGACCTAGTCTATCTAACTCTAACCTATCACATGACCTAGTCTATCTAACTCTAACCTATCATATGACCTAACCTATCTACCTCTAACCTATCTAACTCTAACCTATCATATGACCTAACCTATCTAACTCTAACCTATCATATGACCTAACCTATCTACCTCTAACCTATCACATGACCTAGTCTATCTAACTCTAACCTATCATATGACCTAACCTATCTACCTCTAACCTATCTAACTCTAACCTATCATATGACCTAACCTATCTAACTCTAACCTATCATATGACCTAACCTATCTACCTCTAACCTATCTAACTCTAACCTATCATATGACCTAACCTATCTAACTCTAACCTATCACATGTCCTAGTCTATCTACCTCTAACCTATCTAACTCTAACCTATCATATGACCTAGTCTATCTAACTCTAACCTATCATATGACCTAGTCTATCTAACTCTAACCTATCATATGACCTAGTCTATCTAACTCTAACCTATCATATGACCTAGTCTAGATAACTCTAACCTATCATATGACCTAGTCTATCTAACTCTAACCTATCATATGACCTAGTCTATCTAACTCTAACCTATCACATGACCTAGTCTATCTACCTCTAACCTATCACATGACCTAGTCTATCTAACTCTAACCTATCACATGTCCTAGTCTATCTAACTCTAACCTATCATATGACCTAGTCTATCTACCTCTAACCTATCATATGACCTAGTCTATCTAACTCTAACCTATCATATGACCTAGTCTATCTAACTCTAACCTATCTAACTCTAACCTATCACATGTCCTAGTCTATCTACCTCTAACCTATCTAACTCTAACCTATCATATGACCTAACCTATCTAACTCTAACCTATCTAACTCTAACCTATCACATGACCTAGTCTATCTACCTCTAACCTATCACATGTCCTAGTCTATCTACCTCTAACCTATCTAACTCTAACCTATCATATGACCTAGTCTATCTACCTCTAACCTATCTAACTCTAACCTATCACATGACCTAGTCTATCTAACTCTAACCTATCATATGACCTAGTCTATCTAACTCTAACCTATCATATGACCTAGTCTATCTAACTCTAACCTATCATATGACCTAGTCTATCTAACTCTAACCTATCATATGACCTAGTCTATCTAACTCTAACCTATCACATGACCTAGTCTATCTAACTCTAACCTATCATATGACCTAGTCTATCTACCTCTAACCTATCTAACTCTAACCTATCATATGACCTAGTCTATCTAACTCTAACCTATCACATGTCCTAGTCTATCTAACTCTAACCTATCACATGTCCTAGTCTATCTAACTCTAACCTATCATATGACCTAGTCTATCTAACTCTAACCTATCATCTATCACCTAGTCTATCTAACTCTAACCTATCACATGACCTACTAACTAACCTAACCTATCACATGACCTAGTCTATCTAACTCTAACCTATCACATGACCTAGTCTATCTAACTCTAACCTATCACATGACCTAGTCTATCTAACTCTAACCTATCACATGACCTAGTCTATCTAACTCTAACCTATCACATGTCCTAGTCTATCTAACTCTAACCTATCATATGACCTAGTCTATCTAACTCTAACCTATCTAACTCTAACCTATCACATGACCTAGTCTATCTAACTCTAACCTATCACATGTCCTAGTCTATCTAACTCTAACCTATCACATGTCCTAGTCTATCTAACTCTAACCTATCATATGTCCTAGTCTATCTAACTCTAACCTATCTAACTCTAACCTATCACATGACCTAGTCTATCTAACTCTAACCTATCACATGACCTAGTCTATCTAACTCTAACCTATCACATGTCCTAGTCTATCTAACTCTAACCTATCTAACTCTAACCTATCATATGACCTAGTCTATCTAACTCTAACCTATCACATGTCCTAGTCTATCTAACTCTAACCTATCACATGACCTAGTCTATCTACCTCTAACCTATCATATGACCTAGTCTATCTAACTCTAACCTATCATATGACCTAGTCTATCTACCTCTAACCTATCACATGACCTAGTCTATCTAACTCTAACCTATCATATGACCTAGTCTATCTAACTCTAACCTATCTAACTCTAACCTATCATATGACCTAGTCTATCTAACTCTAACCTATCTAACTCTAACCTATCACATGACCTAGTCTATCTAACTCTAACCTATCACATGTCCTAGTCTATCTAACTCTAACCTATCTAACTCTAACCTATCACATGTCCTAGTCTATCTAACTCTAACCTATCATATGACCTAGTCTATCTAACTCTAACCTATCATATGACCTAGTCTATCTAACTCTAACCTATCACATGTCCTAGTCTATCTAACTCTAACCTATCATATGACCTAGTCTATCTAACTCTAACCTATCATATGTCCTAGTCTATCTAACTCTAACCTATCTAACTCTAACCTATCACATGTCCTAGTCTATCTAACTCTAACCTATCATATGACCTAGTCTATCTAACTCTAACCTATCATATGACCTAACCTATCTAACTCTAACCTATCACATGTCCTAGTCTATCTACCTCTAACCTATCTAACTCTAACCTATCATATGACCTAGTCTATCTAACTCTAACCTATCATATGACCTAGTCTATCTAACTCTAACTAACCTATCACATGTCCTAGTCTATCTAACTCTAACCTATCTAACTCTAACCTGTCACATGACCTAGTCTATCTAACTCTAACCTATCACATGACCTAGTCTATCTAACTCTAACCTATCACATGTCCTAGTCTATCTAACTCTAACCTATCACATGTCCTAGTCTATCTAACTCTAACCTATCACATGTCCTAGTCTATCTAACTCTAACCTATCACATGACCTAGTCTATCTACCTCTAACCTATCACATGACCTAGTCTATCTAACTCTAACCTATCACATGACCTAGTCTATCTAACTCTAACCTAACCTATCATATGACCTAGTCTATCTAACTCTAACCTATCACATGACCTAGTCTATCTAACTCTAACCTATCATATGACCTAGTCTATCTAACCTCTAACCTATCATATGACCTAGTCTATCTACCTCTAACCTATCATATGACCTAGTCTATCTACCTCTAACCTATCACATGACCTAGTCTATCTAACTCTAACCTATCATATGACCTGTCCTAGTCTATCTAACTCTAACCTATCACATGACCTAGTCTATCTAACTCTAACCTATCATATGACCTAGTCTATCTAACCTATCTAACTCTAACCTATCACATGACCTAGTCTATCTAACTCTAACCTATCATATGACCTAGTCTATCTAACTCTAACCTATCATATGACCTAGTCTATCTACCTCTAACCTATCACATGACCTAGTCTATCTAACTCTAACCTATCATATGACCTAGTCTATCTAACTCTAACCTATCATATGACCTAGTCTATCTAACTCTAACCTATCATATGACCTAGTCTATCTACCTCCTAACCTATCATATGACCTAGTCTATCTAACTCTAACCTATCTAACTCTAACCTATCACATGACCTAGTCTATCTACCTCTAACCTATCTAACTCTAACCTCTAACTCTAACCTATCTAACTAACCTATCAACTCTAACCTGACCTAGTCTATCTAACTCTAACCTATCACATGACCTAGTCTATCTAACCTATCACATGACCTAGTCTATCTAACTCTAACCTATCATATGTCCTAGTCTATCTAACTCTAACCTATCTAACAACCTGTCACTGACCTAGTCTATCTAACTCTAACCTATCACATGACCTAGTCTATCTAACTCTAACCTATCACATGACCTAGTCTATCTAACTCTAACCTCTATGACCTCTAACCTATAACCTATCATGACCTAGTCTATCTAACTCTAACCTATCACATGACCTAGTCTATCTATCTAACTATCTAACTCTAACCTATCACATGTCCTAGTCTATCTAACTCTAACCTATCATATGACCTAGTCTAACCTATCTAACTCTAACCTATCACATGACCTAGTCTATCTAACTCTAACCTATCACATGACCTAGTCTATCTACTCTAACCTATCACATGACCTCTAACTATCTAACTCTAACCTATCACATGACCTAGTCTATCTAACTCTAACCTATCACATGTCCTAGTCTGATAACTCTAACCTATCTAACTCTAACCTATCATATGACCTAGTCTATCTAACTCTAACCTATCATATGACCTAGTCTATCTAACTCTAACCTAGCACATGTCCTAGTCTATCTAACTCGAACCTATCACATGTCCTAGTCTATCTAACTCTAACCTATCTAACTCTAACCTATCACATGACATAGTCTATCTAACTCTAACCTATCACATGTCCTAGTCTATCTACCTCTAACCTATCACATGACCTAGTCTATCTAACTCTAACCTATCACATGTCCTAGTCTATCTAACTCTAACCTATCACATGACCTAGTCTATCTAACTCTAACCTATCACATGACCTAGTCTATCTAACTCATGCCTATCACATGACCTAGTCTATCTAACTCTAATCTGATATGACCAAGTCTGGTATGAACTTGAATATGACCTTGTCTGGCTACCCATCAGTCTAGCTATCATTCCACTCCTTGGTCTAGTCTGATACCAGTCAGATATCATTTTACTCATTGGTCTAGTCTGGATACCAGTCAGATATCATTTTACTCCTTGGTCTAGTCTGGATACCAGTCAGATATCATTTTACTCCTTGGTCTAGTCTGGATACCAGTCAGCTATCATTCCATTCCTTGGTCTAGTCTGGATACCAGTCAGCTATCATTCCACTCCTTGGTCTAGCCTGGATACCAGTCAGCTATCATTCTACTCCTTGGTCTAGTCTGGTACCAGTCAGCTATCATTCCACTCCGTGGTCTAGCCTGGATACCAGTCAGCTATCATTCCACTCCTTGGTCTAGTCTGGGTACCAGTCAGCTATCATTCCACTCCTTGGTCTCGTCTGGGAACCAGTCAGTCAGCTATCATTCCACTTCTTGGTCTCGTCTGGATACCAGTCAACTATCATTCCACTTCTTGGTCTCGTCTGGATACCAGTCAGCTATCATTCCACTCCTTGGTTTCGTCTGGATACCAGTCAGCTATCATTCTACTCCTTGGTCTAGTCTGGTACCAGTCAGCTATCATTCCACTCCGTGGTCTAGCCTGGATACCAGTCAGCTATCATTCCACTCCTTGGTCTAGTCTGGTACCAGTCAGCTATCATTCCACTCCTTGGTCTAGTCTGGTACCAGTCAGCTATCATTCCACTCCTTGGTTTAGTCTGGATACCAGTCAGTCTAGCTATCATTCCACTCCTTGGTCTAGTATGATACCAGTCAGATATCATTCCACTCCTTGGTCTAGTCTGGGTACCAGTCAGTCAGCTATCATTCCACTCCTTGGTGTAGTCTGGATACCAGTCAGCTATTATTCCACTCCTTGGTCTAGCCTGGATACCAGTCAGCTATCATTCCACTCCTTGGTCTAGCCTGGATACCAGTCAGCTATCATTCCACTCCTTGGTCTAGTCTGGATACCAGTCAGCTATCACACCACTCCTTGGTCTAGTCTGGATACCAGTCAGTCAGCTATCATTCCACTCCTTGGTCTAGTCTGGATACCAGTCAGCTATCATTCCATTCCTTGGTCTAGTCTGGATACAAGTCAGCTATCATTCCACTCCTTGGTCTAGCCTGGATACCAGTCAGCTATCATTCTACTCCTTGGTCTAGTCTGGTACCAGTCAGCTATCATTCCACTCTGTGGTCTAGCCTGGCTACCCATCTGTTTAGCCATCATTCCAGTCCTTTCAATGTAATGATGTCTGTAATGACAGACTTTAGCATATGAAACGGAGAACAAAGAGTGGAACTTTAGCTAAACATACTGGTACCCAGGCTACATATTACCAGGTGTAGGGATTAAACTGACTGGTACCCAGGCTACATATTACCAGGTGTAGGGAGTAAACTGACTGGTACCCAGGCTACATATTACCAGGTGTATGGAGGGAAAACTAACTGGTACCCAGGCTACATATTACCAGGTGTATGGAGGGAAAACTGACTGGTACCCAGGCTACATATTACCAGGTGTATGGAGGGAAAACTGACTGGTACCCAGGCTACATATTACCAGGTGTACGGAGTAAAACTGACTGGTACCCAGGCTACATATTACCAGGTGTAGGGAGTAAACTGACTGGTACCCAGGCTACATATTACCAGGTGTATGGAGTAAACTGACTGGTACCCAGGCTACATATTACCAGGTGTACGGAGTAAAACTGACTGGTACCCAGGCTACATATTACCAGGTGTAGGGAGTAAAGTGACTGGTACCCAGGCTACATATTACCAGGTGTATGGAGTAAACTGACTGGTACCCAGGCTACATATTACCAGGTGTATGGAGGGAAAACGATATACTAAATATTGTGTTTCAGTTTCTTTTCTTCGCACTATAGTTTCAACATAGCATGATTCTAACAGCTGTAACCTAGGTAACATGATGGTAATCAGAATCTCTAACAGGATAGTAATGAGTACATCCTTCTTTTACCTGTCTGGTTTACTGGGTCAACGAAGCAGAGAGAGCAGAACAAGAGAAAGAAATATCATGTTATGATATTGAGAGTTGATCAGAAACCTGAAACTGTCTGTACATTAGTAGTGCTTTTCTCCTCTCCTCTCCTCTCCTCTCCCTCTCCTCCTCTCCTCTCCTCTCCTCTCCTCTCCTCTCCTCTCCTCTCCTCTCCTCTCCTCTCCTCTCCTCTCTCCTCTCCTCTCCTCTCTCTCCCTCTCCTCTCCCCTCCCCTCCCCTCCCCTCCCTCTCCTCTCCTCTCCGCTCCCCTCCTGTCCCTCTCCCTCCTCTCCTCTCCTCTCCTCTCCTCTCCTCTCCTCTCCTCTCCTCTCCTCTCCTCTCCTCTCCTCTCCTCTCCATCCCCTCCTCTCCCTCCTCCTCTCCTCTCCTCTCCCTCCTCTCCTCTCCTCTCCTCTCCTCTCCTCTCCTCTCCTCTCCCCTCCCCCTCCCCTCCCCTCCCCTCCCCTCCTCTCCTCTCCGCTCCCCTCCCTGTCCCTCTCCCTCCTCCCTCTCCTCTCCTTTCCTCTCCTCTCCCTCTCCTCTCCTCTCCTCTCCTCTCCTCTCTTCTCCTCTCTTCTCCTCTCCTCTCCTCTCCTCTCCTCTCCTCTCCTCTCCTCTCCCTCTCCTCTCCTCTCCTCTCCTCTCCTCTCCATCCCCTCCTTTACTCTCCTCTCCTCTCCTCTCCTCTCCTCTCCTCTCTTCTCCTCTCTTCTCCTCCTCCTCTCCTCTCCTCTCCTCTCCTCTCCCCTCCTCCTCTCTCCTCTCCTCTCCTCTCCCTCTCCTCTCCTCTCCTCTCTCTCTCCTCTCCTCTCCTCGCCTCTCTCTCTCTCTCTCCATCCCCTCCTTTACTCTCCTCTCCTCTCCTTTCCTCTCCGCTCCTCTCCTCACCTCTTGAAGAGTAGGATGGCGATGACGATGCAGACGATGAAGATGACAGCCATTACCGGCCCCACCACCCACAGAAGCCCCTCCTCCTCATCTACGATTGGCTGAGGGTCCACGTCATTGGAGGTCACGGGGTCAGAATAGGGGCTGGTTGAATACATTGTCTAGAGAGAGAGGGAGAGAGAGAGGGTTAGGGAGAGGGTGTGTGTGTGTGTGTGTGTGTGTGTGTGTGTGTGTGCGCGTGTGTGTGCACACTCGCGTGTGTGTTTGGTTAGAGAGAGTGTGTGTGTATAATCTGAGACATACTCGTGTGATGAGTAACTTAAAAACCTGAAGACTTGTTAGCTAATGACTAGGCTTTAGCTCAGTGGGCTAACAGTGAGACCCAGGTTTGACCCCAGTCCAGCACGAAGAACACATGCTTCTGGTGTGAGTGTGTATGTGTGTGTGTGTGTGTGTGTGTGTGTGTGTGTGTGTGTGTGTCCACTCCCAGCCCAAACCCACATTATTAGACAGGTCTAGCAGCGCCAGCACGAAGAACACATATTCCTGTCCGTTTTGCAGGGGGCGGTTCCGGAACTCTCCATAGCTCCTCCCATCACCGAGGTGAACTCCTGGGGAGGATCTTAAAGTGGGCAGAAACATAGGCCCTGGGATCTGATTGGCTGGCCGGGACCTGGCGACGGACACGCAGCGCCTGGCTCACACTGGTCCTGTTGATCTCTTTCAGGAGCTGGAGGAGAGGGGGAGTAGAGATGGATAGACAGAGGGGAGGAGAGGATAGAGAGAGATAGAGATGGATAGACAGAGGGGAGGAGAGGATAGAGAGAGGAGAGGGAGGAGGGATAGACAGAGGGGAGGAGAGGATAGAGAGAGGAGAGGGGAGGAGAAGATAGAGAAAGGGGAGGAGAGGATAGAGAGAGGGGAGGAGAAGATAGAGAGAGGGGAGGAGAAGATAGAGAGAGGGGAGGAGGGGATAGAGATGGATAGAGAGAGGGGAGGAGGGGATAGAGAGAGGGGAGGAGAAGATAGAGAGAGGGGGAGGAGGGGATAGAGATGGATAGAGAGAGGAGGAGAGGATAGAGATGGATAGAGAGAGGAGGAGAGGATAGAGAGAGGAGGAGAGGATAGAGAGAGGGGAGGGAGGGGATAGAGATGGATAGAGAGAGGAGGAGAGGATAGAGAGAGGGGGAGGAGGGATAGAGATGGATAGAGAGAGGAGGAGAGGATAGAGAGAGGGGAGGAGAGATGGAAAGAGATGGAAAGAGAGAGGAGGAGGAGGATAGAGAGGAAAGGAGGAGGGGATAGAGATGGAAAGAGAGAGGAGGAGAGGATAGAGAGAGGGAGAGGAGGGGGATAGAGATGGATAGAGAGAGGAGGAGAGGATAGAGATGGAATTAGAGAGAGGAGGAGAGGGATAGAGATGGATAGAGAGGGGAGGAGGGGATAGAGATGGAGGATAGAGATGGATAGAGAGAGGGAGAGGGAGGGGATAGAGATGGATAGACAGGGGGGAGGAGAGGATAGAGATGGATAGAGAGAGGAGGAGAGGATAGAGATGGATAGAGAGAGGAGGAGAGGATAGAGATGGAATTAGAGAGAGGAGGAGAGGATAGAGAGATGGATAGACAGAGGGGAGGAGGGGATAGAGATGGATAGACAGGGGGAGGAGGGGATAGAGATGGATAGAGAGAGGAGAGGATAGAGATGGAGAGACAGAGGGGAGGAGAGGATAGAGATGGATAGACAGAGGGGAGGAGGGGATAGAGATGGATAGACAGGGGGAGGAGGGGATAGAGATGGATAGAGAGAGGAGAGGATAGAGATGGAGAGACAGAGGGGAGGAGAGGATAGAGAGGGGAGGAGGAGGGAGATAGAGAGAGGGGAGGAGGGGATAGAGATGGAAAGAGAGAGGAGGAGAGGATAGAAATGGATAGAGAGAGAGGAGGAAAGGATAGAGAGAGGGGAGGGATGGAAAGAGAGAGATGGAAAGAGAGGGGAGGAGGAGAGATGGAGGATAGAGATGGATAGAGAGAGGGGGAGGGGATAGAGATGGAAAGAGAGAGAGGAGGAGAGGATAGAGAGAGGCGAGGAGAAGATAGAGAGAGGGGAGGAGGGGATAGAGATGGATAGAGAGAGGGGGGAGGGATAGAGAGAGGGGAGGAGGGGATAGAGATGGAAAGAGAGAGAGGAGGAGAGGATAGAGAGAGGGGAGGAGAAGATAGAGAGAGGGGAGGAAGGGATAGAGATGGAAAGAGAGAGGGGATGAGAGGATAGAGAGAGGGGAGGAGGGGATAGAGATGGATAGAGAGAGGGGAGGAGAGGTAGAATTGAGAGAGATGGATAGAGAGAGGCGAGGAGGGGATAGAGAGAGGGGAGGAGGGGATAGAGATGGAAAGAGAGACTTGAGAAGAGGATAGAGAGAGGGGAGGAGGGGATAGAGATGGACAGAGAGAGGGGAGGAGAGGTAGAATTGAGAGAGATGGATAGAGAGAGGAGAGGATATAGATGGATAGAGATTGATAGAAAGATGAGAGGAGAGGTAGAAGGGAGAGAGATGGATAGAGAGAGGAGAGGAGAGGATAGAGATTGATAGAAAGATGAGAGGGGAGGTAGAAGGGAGAGAGATGGATAGAGAGAGGAGGGGAGAGGATAGAGAGGGATAGAAAGAGGTGGTGAGAGAAGGTTAAAGGAGAGGAGGAGATGAGAGAGAAGAGAGGAGGAGAGGAGAGGAGGAGAGAGGGGGAGAGAGGAGGAGAGAGAAGAGAGGAGGATAGTAGAGGAGGAGAGAGGGGGAGAGAGGAGTTAAATGAGAGGAGGAGAGAGGAGGAGAGAGAAGAGAGGAGGAGAGGAGAGGAGGAGAGAGGGGGTGAGAGGAGTTAAATGAGAGGAGGAGAGAGGGGGGAGAGAGGAGTTCAATGAGAGGAGGAGAGAGGAGGAGAGAGAAGAGAGGAGGAGAGGAGAGGAGGAGAGAGGGGGAGAGAGGAGTTAAATGAGAGGAGGCGAGAGGGGGAGAGAGGAGTTAAATGAGAGGAGGAGAGGAGAGGAGGAGAGAGGAGGAGAGAAGGAGGAGAGGAGAGGAGAGGAGGAGAGAGGAGGAGAGAGGAGTTAAATGAGAGGGGGAGAGAGAGGAGGTTAAATGTTATTAACAATGTTATCTCGTTATTACCCATCATTATCATCTTCATATTGTGTTATCATTATCATCTTCATATTGTGTTATCATTATCATCTTCATATTGCGTTATCATTATCATCTTCATATTGTGTTATCATTATCATCTTCATATTGTGTTATCATTATCACCTTCATATTGTGTTATCTGGTTATTACCCATCATTATCATCTTCATATTGTGTTATCTGGTTATTACCCATCATTATCATCTTCATATTGTGTTATCTGGTTATTACCCATCATTATCATCTTCATATTGTGTTATCTGGTTATTACACATCATTATCATCTTCATATTGTGTTATCATTATCATCTTCATATTGTGTTATCTGGTTATTACCCATCATTATCACCTTCATATTGTGTTATCATTATCATCTTCATATTGTGTTATCTGGTTATTACCCATCATTATCACCTTCATATTGTGTTATCATTATCATCTTCATATTGTGTTATCTGGTTATTACCCACCATTATCACCTTCAAATTGTGTTATCATTATCATCTTCATATTGTGTTATCATTATCATCTCCATATTGTGTTATCTGGTTATTACACATCATTATCATCTTCATATTGTGTTATCTGGTTATTACACATCATTATCATCTTCATATTGTGTTATCTGGTTATTACACATCATTATCATCTTCATATTATGTTATCTGGTTATTACACATCATTATCATCTTCATATTGTGTTATCTGGTTATTACCCATCATCATCATCTTCATATTGTGTTATCTGGTTATTACCCATCATCATCATCTCCATATTGTGTTATCTGGTTATTACCCATCATTATCATCTTCATATTGTGTTATCTGGTTATTACCCATCTTCATTACCCATCATTAGCACCTTCATATTGTGTTATCATTATCATCTTCATATTGTGTTATCATTATCACCTTCATATTGTGTTATCTGGTTATTACCCATCATTATCACCTTCATATTATGTTATCTAGTTATTACCCATCATTATCATCTTCATATTGTGTTATCTGGTTATTACCCATCATTATCACCTTCATATTGTGTCATCATTATCATCTTCATATTGCGTTATCATTATCACCTTCATATTGTGTTATCTGGTTATTACACATCATTATCATCTTCATATTGTGTTATCATTATTATCTTCATATTGTGTTATCATTATCACCTTCATATTGTGTTATCTGGTTATTACCCATCATTATCACCTTCATATTGTGTTATCATTATCATCTTCATATTGTGTTATCATTATCATCTTCATATTGTGTTATCATCATCATCTTCATATTGTGTCATCATTATCATCTTCATATTGCGTTATCATTATCACCTTCATATTGTGTTATCTGGTTATTACACATCATTATCATCATCATATTGTGCTATCATTATCATCTTCATATTGTGTTATCATTATCACCTTCATATTGTGTTATCTGGTTATTACACATCATTATCATCGTCATATTATGTTACCATTATCATCTCCATCATCATGCAGTATCTCACCTCATCTAGGTTCATCTGATCAGGGTTGTCACCAGGCTTCAAGAACTTCCCTCCTCTCTGTTTCTTCAGAGGAACCACCACCACATAGTATCCCCTGGCAACAACAACACAACACTTCAGTTATCATGTACTAGATTCACAGAGATCATCAACTAGATTCACCTTAATGATGGTCGACTACAGAGATCATCAACTAGATTCACCTTAATGATGGTCGATCTACAGAGATCATCAACTAGATTCACCTTAATGATGTCGACTACAGAGATCATCAACTAGATTCACCTTAATGATGGTCGACTACAGAGATCATCAACTAGATTCACCTTAATGATGGTCGACTACAGAGATCATCAACTAGATTCACCTTAATGATGGTCGACTACAGAGATCATCAACTAGATTCACCTTAATGATGGTCGACTACAGGGATCATCAACTAGATGGTCACCATTAATGATGGTCGACTACAGAGATCATCAACTAGATTCACCTTAATGATGGTCGACTACAGGGATCATCAACTAGATTCACCTTAATGATGGTCGACTACAGGATCATCAACTAGATTCACCTTAATGATGGTCGACTACAGAGATCATCAACTAGATTCACCTTAATGATGGTCGACTACAGAGATCATCAACTAGATTCACCTTAATGATGGTCGACTACAGAGATCATCAACTAGATTCACCTTCAATGATGATGGTCGACTACAGAGATCATCAACTAGATTCACCTTAATGATGGTCGACTACAGAGATCATCAACTAGATTCACCTTAATGATGGTCGACTACAGGATCAGATCATCAACTAGATTCACCTTAATGATGGTCGACTACAGAGATCATCAACTAGATTCACCTTAATGATGGTCGACTACAGAGATCATCAACTAGATTCACCTTAATGATGGTCGACTACAGAGATCATCAACTAGATTCACCTTAATGATGGTCGACTACAGGGATCATCAACTAGATTCACCTTAATGATGGTCGACTACAGAGATCATCAACTAGATTCACCTTAATGATGGTCGACTACAGAGATCATCAACTAGATTCACCTTAATGATGGTCGACTACAGGGATCATCAACTAGATTCACCTTAATGATGGTCACTACAGGGATCATCAACTAGATTCACCTTAATGATGGTCGACTACAGAGATCATCAACTAGATTCACCTTAATGATGGTCAACTAGATTCACCTTAATGATGGTCTACAGTACAGAGATCATCAACTAGATTCACCTTAATGATGGTCGACTACAGAGATCATCAACTAGATTCACCTTAATGATGGTCGACTACAGAGATCATCAACTAGATTCACCTTAATGATGGTCATCAACTAGATGGTCAACTACAGAGATCATCAACTAGATTCACCTTAATGATGGTCGACTACAGAGATCATCAACTAGATTCACCTTAATGATCATCAGGGATCATCAGATTCACCTTAATGATGGTGATACAGAGATCATCAACTAGATTCACCTTAATGATGGTCGACTACAGAGATCATCAACTAGATCACCTTAATGATGGTCAACTAGATCATCAACTAGATTCACCTTAATGATGGTCGACTACAGAGATCATCAACTAGATTCACCTTAATGATGGTCTACAGGATCATCAACTAGATTCACCTTAATGATGGTCGACTACAGAGATCATCAACTAGATTCACCTTAATGATGGTCGACTACAGAGATCATCAACTAGATTCACCTTAATGATGGTCGACTACAGAGATCATCAACTAGATTCACCTTAATGATGGTCGACTACAGAGATCAGAGATCATCAACTAGATTCACCTTAATGATGGTCGACTAACAGAGATCATCAACTAGATTCACCTTAATGATGGTCGACTACAGAGATCATCAACTAGATTCACCTTAATGATGGTCGACTACAGGATCATCAACTAGATTCACAGATGATCATCAACTAGATTCACCTTAATGATGATGGAGATCATCAACTAGATTCACCTTAATGATGGTCGACAGAGATCATCAACTAGATTCACCTTAATGATGGTCGACTACAGGGATCATCAACTAGATTCACCTTAATGATGGTCGACTACAGAGATCATCAACTAGATTCACCTTAATGATGGTCGACTACAGAGATCATCAACTAGATTCACCTTAATGATGGTCGGTCATCAACTAGACTACAGAGATCATCAACTAGATTCACCTTAATGATGGTCGACTACAGAGATCATCAACTAGATTCACCTTAATGATGGTCGACAGAGATCACAACTAGATTCACCTTAATGATGGTCGATCAGGGATCATCACTAGATTCACCTTAATGATGGTCGACTACAGGGATCATCAACTAGATTCACCTTAATGATGGTCGACTAGAGAGATCATCAACTAGATTCACCTTAATGATGGTCGACTACAGAGATCATCAACTAGATTCACCTTAATGATGGTCAACTAGATTCACCTTAATGAACAGAGATCACAGAGATCATCAACTAGATTCACCTTAATGATGGTCGACTACAGAGATCATCAACTAGATTCACCTTAATGATGGTCAGGGACTACAGAGATCATCAACTAGATTCACCTTAATGATGGTCGACTACAGAGATCATCAACTAGATTCACCTTAATGATGGTCACTACAGAGATCATCAACTAGATTCACCTTAATGATGGTCGACTACAGGGATCATCACTAGATTCACCTTAATGATGGTTAATGATGGTCGACTACAGGATCATCAACTAGATTCATCAATGATGATTCACCTTAATGATCAACTAGATTCACCTTAATGATGGTCGACTACAGGATCATCAACTAGATTCACCTTAATGATGGTCGATACAGGGATCATCAACTAGATTCACCTTAATGATGGTCGACTACAGAGATCATCAACTAGATTCACCTTAATGATGGTCGACTACAGGGATCATCAACTAGATTCACCTTAATGATGGTCGACTAGATTCACAGAGATCATCAACTAGATTCACCTTAATGATGGTCGACTACAGAGATCATCAACTAGATTCACCTTAATGATGGTCGACTACAGAGATCATCAACTAGATTCACCTTAATGATGGTCGACTACAGAGATCATCAACTAGATTCACCTTAATGATGGTCGACTACAGAGATCATCAACTAGATTCACCTTAATGATGGTCGACTACAGAGATCATCAACTAGATTCACCTTAATGCTGGTCGACTACAGAGATCATCAACTAGATTAAGCATCAGGCAAAAAAAATGATTGAGCAGATGGTCAGGGAGCTGGAACATAATTACAAATAATTCATAGACTGCAAATTGACCGCAAGAAGCCCATTTGGTGTTGGAGGGCCAGTAGGAGTAGTAGGAGGCACTTTCCTCTGGTATAAAAAATAAAGAAATATCCCAATGCCCCATGGCAGTGATTGGGGACATTGCCCTATGTAGGATGCTGTCTTTCGGATGGGACGTTAAACAGGTATTCTGACTCTCTGTGGTCATTAAAGATCCCATGGCACTTATCGTAAGAGTAGGGTTGTTAACCCTGGTGTCCTGGCTAAAGTCCCAATCTGGCCCTCAAACCATCACGGTCACCTAATCATCCTCAGCTTCCAATTGGCTCATTCATCCCCCCCCCCCTCTCCCCTGTAACTATTCCCCAGGTTGTTTACTGTAAATGAGAACGTTGTCTCAGTCAACTGACCTGGTAAAATAAGGGTTGAATAAATACAAACAACAACATACAGAATCTCTCTATTATTCGTGGGAATCCTTTGGAACACATTTCCTACATTAAAATCACTTGGCGCTGATTTGCTGCCGGTTTTACAGCCTTTATGTCCAATAATAACTTATTTTATTTTTATTGTTATAATTGGTCCTACATTTTTTTAGGGACCAAATAAATAAAATCACAAGCATGCCACCAGTTGGGGAACCCTGATGTACTGTCCCTCCCTCCCTCCCTCCCTCCCTCCCTCCCTCCCCCCTCCCTCCCTCACCTGACCTCCCCTCCCTCCCTCCCTCCCCCCTCCCTCCCCCCTCCCTCCAATCCCTCCCTCCCTCACCTGACGGTAGTGGTGGTCTGTACGGGCGGTAGTTGAACCCCCCTGAACCCTCCCTCCCTCCCTCCCTCCCTCCCTCCCCCTCCCTCCCTCCCCCCCCTCCCTCCCTCCCTCCCTCCCTCCCTCCCCCCTCCCTCACCTGACGGCAGTGGTGGTCTGTACGGGCGGTAGTTGAACCCCCCCCCTCCCTCCCTCCCTCCCTCCCTCCCTCCCTCCCTCCCTCACCTGACGGTAGTGGTGGTCTGTACGGGCGGTAGTTGAACCGTCAACATCCCGTCTGCGTTGGTCTTCCCCACCAGCGTGGGTTTGGAACGCAGCACGTCCGGGGCGGTCGTCACGGTTACGCGGTGCTGTAGACCTCCGGCACTGTTGCCACGGTTAGTCAACAGGAAGGAGTACTGTGTTTCCGGCTGCAGACCTGTTATCAGCTTCTGGTTCTGTTTACCATCCACCTCAACACTCTGACCCTTACCATACAGGATCTATAGAGAGAGAGAGATAATCAACACCCTGACCCTTACCATACAGGATCTATAGAGAGAGAGAGATAATCAACACCCTGACCCTTACCATACAGGATCTATAGAGAGAGAGAGATAATCAACACCCTGACCCTTACCATACAGGATCTATAGAGAGAGAGAGATAATCAACACCCTGACCCTTACCATACAGGATCTATATAGAGAGAGAGATAATCAACACCCTGACCCTTACCATACAGGATCTATAGAGAGAGAGAGATAATCAACACCCTGACCCTTACCATACAGGATCTATATAGAGAGAGAGATAATCAACACCCTGACCCTTACCATACAGGATCTATAGAGAGAGAGAGATAATCAACACCCTGACCCTTACCATACAGGATCTATAGAGAGAGAGATAATCAACACCCTGACCCTTACCATACAGGATCTATATAGAGAGAGAGATAATCAACACCCTGACCCTTACCATACAGGATCTATATAGAGAGAGAGATAATCAACACCCTGACCCTTACCATACAGGATCTATAGAGAGAGAGATAATCAACACCCTGACCCTTACCATACAGGATCTATAGAATCAACACCCTGACCCTTACCATACAGAGAGAGATAATCAACACCCTGACCCTTACCATACAGGATCTATAGAGAGAGAGAGATAATCAACACCCTGACCCTTACCATACAGGATCTATAGAGAGAGAGAGATAATCAACACCCTGACCCTTACCATACAGGATCTATAGAGAGAGAGATAATCAACACTCTGACCCTTACCATACAGGATCTATAGAGAGAGAGAGAGATAATCAACACCCTGACCCTTACCATACAGGATCTATAGAGAGAGAGAGATAATCAACACCCTGACCCTTACCATACAGGATCTATAGAGAGAGAGAGATAATCAACACCCTGACCCTTACCATACAGGATCTATAGAGAGAGAGAGATAATCAACACCCTGACCCTTACCATACAGGATCTATAGAGAGAGAGATAATCAACACCCTGACCCTTACCATACAGGATCTATAGAGAGAGAGAGATAATCAACACCCTGACCCCATACAGGCCTATAGAGGATCTATAGATACAGGATCTATAGAGAGAGAGATAATCAACACCCTGACCCTTACCATACAGGATCTATAGAGAGAGAGAGATAATCAACACCCCCTGACCCAACACCCTACCATACAGGAGCTATAGAGAGAGAGAGATAATCAACACCCTGACCCTTACCATACAGGATCTATAGAGAGAGAGAGATAATCAACACCCTGACCCTTACCATACAGGATCTATAGAGAGAGAGAGATAATCAACACCCTGACCCTTACCATACAGGATCTATAGAGAGACAGAGATAATCAACACTCTGACCCTTACCATACATGATCTATAGAGAGAGAGAGATAATCAACACTCTGACCCTTACCATACAGGATCTCTAGAGAGAGAGAGATAATCAACACACACCATCTAAAGTCCCTGTAACTCACCGTAAAAGGCTGGGAGGGTGTTTTGTCTCGTATCTCCCAGGTCAGCAGGACTGAGTTCTTCATGGCAGCCTTCACTCTGAAGTTAGTAGCAAACACTGTGGAGAGGAACATAGAAAACAACAGTATGACTCCGCAGACTGTTCTTAGATCATAGAAATACAACCCATAGAACTGGGGCCTATCCCCATTCAAGTCACTGATGGACTTTTTAATATGGATTCTATTTCTACGCTTTCAATCTCCTTATAGGATCCGGATCCAGATGTTTTTATATGGGCTTGATTGAGCTTGTCTGAAGCCATGGAACCAGTAGGCTGAAGGAGTGCCATCCTCTGCCCACCAGGCACTCCAGGCAGGCCAGAGCAAACGCTGAAAGTATATATTTTAAAGATTTCTAATAGTATCTGAACCCAGGTCTGAGAGAAACAGATAATATCTTACCTGTGTTTTCCAGTTTCTAGTTTCTGGTTTCTGGTTTCCAGTTTCTAGTTTCTGGTTTCTGGTTTCTAGTTTCTGGTTTCTAGTTTCTGGTTTCTGGTTTCTAGTTTCTAGTTTCTTTTCTAGTTTCTGGTTTCTAGTTTCTGGTTTCTAGTTTCTGGTTTCTAGTTTCTAGTTTCTGGTTTCCAGTTTCTGTTTCTAGTTTCTGGTTTCCAGTTTCTGTTTCTAGTTTCTGGTTTCTGTTTTCTAGTTTCTGGTTTCTAGTTTCTAGTTTCTGGTTTCCAGTTTCTGTTTCTAGTTTCTGGTTTCTATCTTCTAGTTCCTGTCTGTACAGAAGTACAGTCTGGAAGTGATGTCAGCTTGACTGGATAATGAGATGTGACTAGAATTCCTTACCTTGTCAGCTGAAGGAGACAGAACACATATTAAGACTACAGACCAGACTGACAAGACTACAGACCAGACTGACAAGACTACAGACCAGACTGACAAGACTACAGACCAGACTGACAAGACTACAGACCAGACTGACAAGAACAAAACAGACGACGATGTAACGGTGAGTATTTCCACTGAGTTTGACGTGAGGTAATGTACAAGGTGTGGAGGAAAGAGTGTGTTTAGGATGGGGGGGGGAAGATGGAAGATGGTTGTTGGGTAGTTGCTCAAAGGTGGTAGTGAGTGAGTGTGTGTGTGTGTGTGTGCGAGTGTGTGTGTGTCTGTGTGTGTACGTGTGAATATGTGGGAGGGGGCAGAAATGGAAGATGGTTGTTGGGTAGTTGCTCAAAGGTGGTAGTGAGTGAGTATGTGTGTGTGTGTGTGTGTGTGTGTGTGTGTGCGAGTGTGTGTGTGTCTGTGTGTGTACGTGTGAATGTGTGTGTGTGTGTGTGTGTGCGTGAGAGTGTGTGTGTGCGTGTGTGTATGCGTGCAAGTGAGTGCGTGTGAATGTGTTTGTGTGTGTGTGTGTGTGTGTGAATGTGTGGTGAGGGGGGGGCAGAAATGGAAGATGGTTGTTGGGTAGTTGCTCAAAGGTGGTAGTGAGTGAGTGTCTGTGTGTGTGTGTGTGTGTGCGAGTGTGTGTGTGTCTGTGTGTGTACGTGTGAATGTGTGTGTGTGTGTGCGTGGGAGTGTGTGTGTGCGTGTGTGTGTGCGTGCAAGTGAGTGCGTGTGAATGTGTTTGTGTGTGTGTGTGAATGTGTCTGTGTGTGTGCGTGTGAATGTGTGTGTGTGGCTGAGAGTGTGTGTGTGCGTGTGTGTGTGCGTGCAAGTGAGTGCATGCGTGTGAATGTGTTTGTGTGTGTGTGTGTGAATGTGTGTGTGTGTGAGTGTGTGTGTGAATGTGTGTGTGTGTGAGTGTGTGTGTGAATGTGTGAGTGTGTGTGTGAATGTGTGAGTGTGTGTGAATGTGTGTGTGTGTGTGTGTGTGTGTGTGTGTGTGTGAGTGTGTGTGTGTGTGTGTGTGTGTGTGTGTGAGTGTGTGAGAGTGTGTGAGTGTGTGAATGTGTGAATGTGTGAATGTGTGAGTGTGTGCGAATGTGTGTGTGTGTGAATGTGTGTGTGAGTGTGTGTGCGTGCGTGCGTGTGTGTGTGTGTGTGTGTGTGCGTGCATGCGTGTGTGTGTGAGTCTGTGTGTGTGTGAGTGTGTGTGTGTGTGTGTGTGTGCGTGTGAGTGTGTGTGTGTGTGTGTGTGAGAGTGTGTGTGTGTGTGTGTGTGAATGTGTGAGTGTGTGTGTGAATGTGCGTGCGTGCATGTGAGTGTGTGTGTGTGTGTGTGTGTGTGTGTGTGTGTGTGAGTGTGTGTGAATGTGTGAGTGTGTGTGAATGTGTGTGCTTGGGTGTGTGCGTGCATGCGCGCGTGTTTGTGTGTGTGTGTGTGAGTCTGTGTGTGTGTGTGTGTGTGTGTCCTACCTTCCACATCCAGAGGTTGCGTCCTAAACTGGACTCCGGGACTATAAGGCCCCGCCCCTACCACCGTGAACGCACGTACTCTGACGTCATACACCGTGTCAGCGCTCAGCCCTTCCAACGCCACGCTAGATTCCGGTACCGTCACCACCACCTCCCCGGTAGCGTTCCCACCTCTACCGTTAACATCCCGGTACTGCACCGAGTACTTCACAATCTTCCCGTTTTGTTCGATCAGCGGGACAGACTTCCAAACGAGCCGTATGGAAGACGCCGAGGCGCCTTCAGACAGGATGTTTTCTGGGTATCCTCCGGGAACGTCTTCCGGAGTGGTCACCTCGATCGCTGCCTCCTCTCCGTATCCTATCTTATTCCGGGCGGAGAGTCGGAACACGTACGACGCCCCCTTGTGGATATCCTGAGCAGTGTAGGACTTTTCCTTGGTGGGGAATTCTACCACGGTGAGGGGGAGGACATCCAGGCGTCCGAAGGTTAGACGGTACCCCAGGAGAGGGGTAGCGGGGCTGGGTGGAGGCAGCCACTGGAGCTGGGCCGTGCCCACGGGGGTGGGACTTACTGAGAGCCTGGGGGGTTCCGGGACTAGGGGGAGGAGGGGAGAGAGAGAGGGGTGAAGGTAGGAGCAGGAGCAGGATGAAGAGAGGGATGAGACGAGAGAGAGGGGAAGAGGAGAGAAGAGGATGTTACTATTAATGCGAATTAAGGGCTCACGAACACCTGCTCACAATCTCTGCACAAATGTAGCCTGTCATTACAGACAGAAATGGTGATGCACCTGGATGTTGAGCTGAAAGTCATTCATGTTAACAGTCTATATCAACTAGGGATATCATGTTAACAGTCTATATCAACTAGGGATATCAAGTCCAGAGCATGCAGGACCATAGGGCCGACCTGTCTACAGCAGGACCATAGGGCCGACCTGTCTACAGCAGGACAATAGGGCCGACCTGTCTACAGCAGGACAATAGGGCCGACCTGTCTACAGCAGGACAATAGGGCCGACCTGTCTACAGCAGGACAATGTGTCTACAGCAGGACAATAGGGCCGACCTGTCTACAGCAGGACAATAGGGCCGACCTGTCTACAGCAGGACAATAGGGCCGACCTGTCTGTTAACAGCAGGACCATAGGGCCGACCTGTCTACAGCAGGACAATAGGGCCGACCTGTCTACAGCAGGACAATAGGGCCGACCTGTCTACAGCAGGACAATAGGGCCGACCTGTCTACAGCAGGACAATAGGGCCGACCTGTCTACAGCAGGACCATAGGGCCGACCTGTCTACAGCAGGACAATAGGGCCGACCTGTCTACAGCAGGACCATAGGGCCGACCTGTCTACAGCAGGACCATAGGGCCGACCTGTCTACAGCAGGACCATAGGGCCGACCTGTCTACAGCAGGACAATAGGGCCGACCTGTCTACAGCAGGACAATAGGGCCGACCTGTCTACAGCAGGACAATAGGGACCTGTCGTCTAGGACCTGGGCCGACCTGTCTACAGCAGGACAATAGGGCCGACCTGTCTACAGCAGGACATAGGGCCGACCTGTCTACAGCAGGACAATAGGGCCGACCTGTCTACAGCAGGACAATAGGGCCGACCTGTCTACAGCAGGACAATAGGGCCGACCTGTCTGCAGCAGGACAATAGGGCCGACCTGTCTACAGCAGGACAATAGGGCCGACCTGTCTACAGCAGGACAATAGGGCCGACCTGTCTAAGCAGGACCATAGGGCCGACCTGTCTAAAGCAGGACAATAGGGCCGACCTGTCTACAGCAGGACCATAGGGCCGACCTGTCTACAGCAGGACAATAGGGCCGACCTGTCTGCAGCAGGACAATAGGGCCGACCTGTCTACAGCAGGACAATAGGGCCGACCTGTCTACAGCAGGACAATAGGGCCGACCTGTCTACAGCAGGACAATAGGGCCGACCTGTCTACAGCAGGACAATAGGGCCGACCTGTCTACAGGGACAATAGGGCCGACCTGTCTACAGCAGGACAATAGGGCCGACCTGTCTACAGCAGGACCATAGGGCCGACCTGTCTACAGCAGGACAATAGGGCCGACCTGTCTACAGCAGGACAATAGGGCCGACCTGTCTACAGCAGGACAATAGGGCCGACCTGTCTACAGCAGGACCATAGGGCCGACCTGTCTACAGCAGGACCATAGGGCCGACCTGTCTACAGCAGGACCATAGGGCCGACCTGTCTACAGCAGGACAATAGGGCCGACCTGTCTACAGCAGGACCATAGGGCCGACCTGTCTACAGCAGGACAATAGGGCCGACCTGTCTACAGCAGGACAATAGGGCCGACCTGTCTGCAGCAGGACAATAGGGCCGACCTGTCTACAGCAGGACCATAGGGCCGACCTGTCTGCAGCAGGACCATAGGGCCGACCTGTCTACAGCAGGACAATAGGGCCGACCTGTCTACAGCAGGACAATAGGGCCGACCTGTCTACAGCAGGACAATAGGGCCGACCTGTCTACAGCAGGACAATAGGGCCGACCTGTCTACAGCAGGACAATAGGGCCGACCTGTCTACAGCAGGACAATAGGGCCGACCTGTCTACAGCAGGACAATAGGGCCGACCTGTCTGCAGCAGGACAATAGGGCCGACCTGTCTACAGCAGGACCATAGGGCCGACCTGTCTACAGCAGGACAATAGGGCCGACCTGTCTACAGCAGGACAATAGGGCCGACCTGTCTACAGCAGGACAATAGGGCCGACCTGTTTATGGTGAAGCATGGTGGTGGCAGCATCATGCTGTGGGGATGTTTTTCAGCGGCAGGGACTGGGAGACTAGTCAGGATCAAGGCAAAGATGAACGGAGCAAAGTACAGAGAGATCCTTGATGAAAACCTGCTCCAGAGCTCAGGACCTCAGACTGGGGCAAAGGTTCACCTTCCAACAGGTCAATGACCCTAAGCACACAGGACACAGTCTCTGAATGTCCTTGAGTGGCCCAGCCAGAGGCTGGACTTGAACCCGATCAAACATTTCTGGAGAGACCTGAAAGCAACGCTCCCCATCCAACCTGACAGAACTTGAGAGGATCTGCAGAGAAGAATGTGAGAAACTCCCCAAATACAGGTGTGCCAAGCTTGTAGCGTCATACCCAAGAAGACTCGAGGCTGTAATCACTGCCAAAAGTGCTTCAACAAAGTACTAAGTAAAGGGTCTGAATACTTATGTAAATGAGATATTTCCATAAAAAAATATAATATATAATTTATGTTAAAAAATTTCTAAAACCTGTTTTTTGCTTTATCATTATGGGGTATTGTGATGTCATTATGGGTAATGTGATGTCATTATGGGGTATTGTGATGTCATTATGGGGTATTGTGATGTCATTATGGGGTATTGTGATGTCATTATGGGTAATGTGATGTCATTATGGGGTATTGTGATGTCATTATGGGGTATTGTGATGTCATTATGGGGTATTGTGATGTCATTATGGGGTATTGTGTGTAGATTGTTGAGGAAATAGAACAATTTACTCCATTTTAGAATAAGACTGTAACAAAATGTGCAATAAGTAAAGGGGTCTGAATACGTTCCGAAGGCTCTGTATGTGACCTATTAAAATACGTATGGTCGGTTTTTTCAATTTGAGTTTCACGCTCGCGACCCCCATTTAGAGGAATCACTGCTCTAAAGAAGGCTGCGAAGCCTTAGTACATTTGTCTCAGTGTCTAGTAGCAGGCTGGGTAGCTGTGTCTGTACTGCCTGTTATATTATGTTGGGATGGTACATGATAAGTACGTACGTGGGAGGGTAGTGCAGAGCGTTTGGGGTTTGCTCCGTGCCCCGTCTCCCTTGGCGGTGTACGCCCCCACAGACACAGAGTAGGCAGTATCAGCCTGGAGTTCCCCTAGAACCAACTCCTACAGAACACATAGAACGTAGAACTCATCAGTATTACAGAACCACCTCCTACAGATTATAGAACTCATCAGTATTACAGAACCACCTCCTACAGATTATAGAACTCATCAGTATTACAGAACCACCTCCTACAGATTATAGAACTCAGTATTACAGAACCACCTCCTACAGATTATAGAACTCATCAGTATTACAGAACCACCTCCTACAGATTATAGAACTCATCAGTATTACAGAACCACCTCCTACAGATTATAGAACTCATCAGTATTACAGAACCACCTCCTACAGATTATAGAACTCATCAGTATTACAGAACCACCTCCTACAGATTATAGAACTCATCAGTATTACAGAACCACCTCCTACAGATTATAGAACTCAGTATTACAGAACCACCTCCTACAGATTATAGAACTCAGTATTACAGAACCACCTCCTACAGATTATAGAACTCATCAGTATTACAGAACCACCTCCTACAGATTATAGAACTCATCAGTATTACAGAACCACCTCCTACAGATTATAGAACTCATCAGTATTACAGAACCACCTCCTACAGATGATAGAACTCAGTATTACAGAACCACCTCCTACAGATTATAGAACTCATCAGTATTACAGAACCACCTCCTACAGATTATAGAACTCAGTATTACAGAACCACCTCCTACAGATGATAGAACTCATCCGTATTACAGAACCACCTACTACAGATTATAGAACTCAGTATTACAGAACCACCTCCTACAGATGATAGAACTCATCAGTATTACAGAACCACCTACTACAGCAACATGGGCCTGTACAGTATCATCTCCATTCTACTTCATTCCACAGTTCCATTCTACTCCATTACATAGTTCCATTCTACTCCATTCCACCGTTCCATTTTACTTCATTACATAGTTCCATTCTACTTCATTCCACAGTTCCATTCTACTCCATTCCATAGTTCCATTCTACTTCATTCCATAGTTCCATTCTACTTCATTACATAGTTCCATTCTACTCCATTCCATCGTTCCATTCTACTCCATTCCATAGTTCCATTCTACTCCACAGTTCCATTCTACCATTCCATTTTACTAGTTCCATCCATTCCATTCTACTTCATTCCATAGTTCCATTCTACTTCATTCCATAGTTCCATTCTACTCCATTCCATAGTTCCATTCTACTCCATTCCATAGTTCCATTCTACATCATTACATAGTTCCATTCTACTTCATTACATAGTTCCATTTTACTCCATTACATAGTTCTGTTCTACTCCATTCCATAGTTCCATTTTACTCCATTCCATAGTTCAATTCTACTTCATTACATAGTTCCATTCTACTTCATTCCATAGGTCCATTCATTACATAGTTCCATTCTACTTCATTCCATAGTTCCATTCTAGGCTGTGTCCCATTCCATAGTTCTATTCTACTCCATTCCATAGTTCTATTCTACTCCATTCCATAGTTCCATTCTACTCCATTCCATAGTTCCATTCTACTTCATTCCAGAGGTCTATTTTACTCCATTCCATAGTTCCATTCTACTTCATTCCATAGTTCCATTCTACTCCATTCCATAGTTCCATTCTACTTCATTCCATAGTTTCATTCTAGACTGTATCTCATTCCATAGTTCCATTCTAGGCTGTATCTCATTCCATAGTTCTATTCTAGGCTGTATGTCATTCCATAGTTCCATTCTAGTCTGTGTCCCATTCCATAGTTCCATTCTACGCTGATCCCATTCCATAGTTCCATTCTACGCTGATCCCATTCCATAGTTCCATTCTAGGCTGTATCTCATTCCATAGTTCCATTCTAGGCTGTATCTCATTCCATAGTTCCATTCTAGGCTGTATCTCATTCCATAGTTCCATTCTAGGCTGTATCTCATTCCATAGTTCCATTCTAGGCTGTATCTCATTCCATAGTTCCATTCTAGACTGTATCTCATTCCATAGTTCCATTCTAGACTGTATCTCATTTCATAGTTCCATTCTAGACTGTATCTCATTCCATTGTTCCATTCTAGGCTGTATCTCATTCCATTGTTCCATTCTAGGCTGTGTCGCATTCCATAGTTCCATTCTAGGCTGTATCTCATTCCATAGTTCCAGTCTAGGCTGTATCTCATTCCATAGCTCCATTCTAGGCTGTATCTCATTCCATAGTTTCATTCTAGACTGTATCCCATTCCATAGTTCCATTCTAGGCTGTGTTCCATTCCATCATTTTTTCTAGTAATCCATGGGACCTTAACACAGGTCAAGACAGCAGCATAAATGAATACTTTTTTTAGATACCAGATCACAGATATACTTACATATTCTGCTGATTCATTGTATTCCCACTAAACGACAGAACGAAGCAGGGAGCAAAGAGAGAAAAAAACATTTTTTTTACATTAGTCTCATATTTTATAATATATTGTAAAATATATAATATATATTATTCATAAAAAATATTTTTAATTCTGAGCAATCAGTCTCTCTCCAGTAGGGTTTTCAGATACATCTAAATGTTACATTCTATTTCAACATTTCATTCTATTTCAACATTCCATTCTAATCCAACATTCCATTCTAATCCAACATTCCATTCTATTCCAACATTCTAATCTAATCCAACATTCCATTATATTTCAACATTCCATTCTAATCCAACATTCCATTCTATTTCAACATTCCATTCGATTCCAACATTCCATTCTATTTCAACATTCCATTCGAATCCAACATTCCATTCTATTTCAACATTCCATTCTATTTCAACATCCCATTCTAATCCAATATTCCATTCTAATCCAACATTCCATTCTATTTCAACATTCCATTCTAATCCAACATTCCATTCTAATCCAACATTCCATTCTATTTCAACATTCCATTCCAATCCAACATTACATTCTAATCCAACATTACATTCTATTTCAACGTTCCATTCTATATCAACGTTCCATTCTATATCAACGTTCCATTCTATATCAACGTTCCATTCTATATCAACGTTCCATTCTATATCAACATTCCATTCTATTTCAACATTCCATTCTAATCCAACATTACATTCTAATCCAACATTCCATTCTATATCAACGTTCCATTCTATATCAACGTTCCATTCTATATCAACGTTCCATTCTATATCAACGTTCCATTCTATATCAACGTTCCATTCTATATCAATATTCTATTCAACCTGTCTGAGTTGTCTTCCATTGTTACCTGTGAGTCGTCTAGGAGTATATCCTTGATGAGGTTGGGTCCAGCGGGTTCTCCATAGTTCATCTTCATGTAGTGGACCTGGTAACCTCTGACCTGACCATGTTGCCGCTCCACGGCTGGTGCCCGCCACACCACCCTGACTGCTGATGAGTTCACCGCCTCCGACGCCACGTCGCGCGGAGGACCACTGGGAACTGGAAATGCATTGTGGGATAGGTCGAGGTCAAGGGTCAGGGTTCAAAAGTTGTGGTGGCTCTTAGATGGTTTAGATACTCCGGGGGAGGTGAGCGTTTGGAGGTAGGATAGGTTGGTGGGTTGAAAGCTTTTTGGGGTTCTGTTCAAAATGTCAATAAATATATAAGAGATGAAAGCACCAAAAAGCACCAAAAGACGGCCTGAAAAACTGGCCTGACATTCAGAGAGCGAGAGTGAATGGAAAATAGAGAGGGGAGATCAGACGATACAAGGAATCCTAAGGGGCTGTGGTTCCCAGAACATCATATAACCTCAGTTATACAGAGGAAGGTACAATACAAACACATACCAAGAAAAAGGTTCAGCTCTGTAGAGGTAAAGTTAACTTCAGCATGACGAGTCAGGGTTGAAAGGAAAGACTGAGGGCTAGGTGGAATCCCCCTCCCCCTTTTACAGAGATGGTTTAAGCCATAGGGTTCAGCAGCAGTTCACAGGGGCATGGTTAATGGAGCGTACTATTATTCCCCTCATGTAGGGGTATTTAGTGACACAACCGCAGGGCTGTCTATTATTGTTCAAAAGGGCATTGTCAGTGGGATACACTGCATCAACCCCCCTCTGGTACAGGGAGAGAAGAGAGAAGAAAAAAGGCAGGATTGTAGAATGAAATGACTGTGTAGAGGTATAGCCAGGGGAGGTTT
Organism: Oncorhynchus tshawytscha; assembly: GCF_018296145.1. Taxonomy (NCBI): domain Eukaryota; kingdom Metazoa; phylum Chordata; class Actinopteri; order Salmoniformes; family Salmonidae; genus Oncorhynchus; species Oncorhynchus tshawytscha. The sequence continues at coordinate 183,148 of NW_024609594.1, read as the reverse complement.
CTTTCTTAGAATGAAGGTCAAGGAGAAAACACAGCTAGGGTTGCTGGGAATAGGATGCCGTTTGGGATGCACCCTACCGGCTAGAGGTTCTCAGGTGGTGGCATTGTTAGTGGGGCAAACCATTTTCACCAAGGATAGGGGTGTTTAGTACCAACAGGCAGGGAAAGGTTTGGGACATACCATCTTCTTCGGTGCGTACTAGTAGTTGTAGACTCTCTGGTCCTTCTCCGGCTTCCGTCAGGGCTCTGACCGTGATTCCATACTCAGTCCATTTCTCCAGGTTTTCCAGAAGGTACGGAGAGCTTCCCGGTGGAATTCGGCTGACTTGCTGGGAAGTCCTGTTGTCCCGTTCCGTGACAGAATACTGGATGGAATATCCCGTTATGATTCCGTTCTGGAATTCCGCCAGGGGCGGAGCCCAACTTACCAGGATGCTGGTGGAGTTGGGGCTGGAGCATGTGACTTCCTGGGGTGGGGCCGAGGGTTCTGATTGGCCAGGTTTGAGGAAGCACGGGTTGTTCGGTGGATGTGATTGGTTGGTGAGGTAGTGAGGTGTTTAGTGGAAGATGGTGACAGAACCAACAGACGAGACAGAAAAGGAAAAAAAAGGGGACAAAAAAAAAAAACACAAAATGAAAATAAAAGTCTAGAACCGACGTTTTCTAGAAAGACAAATGACCAGAAGACAAGCACAGGTGCAAAACGCCAAATCCAGGGTTGCAAAATGTAGGTAACTTTCCCAAAATGTCCAGGTTTTCCAGAAATCCTGGTTTGGGGAAAGTTTGGGAAAGTTATGGTAATTTAACACCCCTCTCTATTCAAAATGTGTTTGGATAGAAAATGTTGTCAACTGAAAAGAAGTGAAGCAGAACGATGAGTTATAAAGGAGGAAACAACAGAAAGGACACTGGACTGAGTCTCTGGGACAACGTGTAACACGTAACCTACCTTGACTTGAGTCTCACTCCAACCCATTCTATCAGACTCAGTGCTTCTCCCCAGACTGATCCACTTCACATCTCTAACTGCTGAACTACTTTGTGCGTTGTGATCACCTTACCTTAAACTGTAGCCCTAAATGACTGACAGACTTCAGACTCATGGAAGTTTGAAAAAAAAACAAAGATATACATCTAAAGAATAAATTGTAAATATTTACCTATTGTTTCACTGTATAAAGTCATCTTATTCTGTTGATTTTATTCTCCACAAATTGTATCTTGTGATTCCATGACATATGAGGTCTGTTTAATACAAATTATAACTCTGGTCCTCAGAGTATCTGATAGACGACATTAGAGGTTGGTTTAATCCAGATTACAACTCTGGTCCTCAGAGTATCTGATAGACGACATTAGAGGTCGGTTTAATCCGGATTATAACTCTGGTCCTCAGAGTATCTGATAGATGACATTAGAGGTCGGTTTAATCCAGATTACAACTCTGGTCCTCAGAGTATCTGATAGATGACATTAGAGGTCTGTTTAATCCGGATTATAACTCTGGTCCTCAGAGTACCTGATAGATGACATTAGAGGTCGGTTTAATCCAGATTACAACTCTGGTCCTCAGAGTATCTGATAGATGACATATGAGGTCTGTTTAATCCAGATTCTACCTCTGGTCCCTATAGTATCTGATAGATGACATAATGAGTTGTGTTTAATCCAGATTCTACCTCTGGTCCCTATAGTATCTGATAGATGACATAACGAGTTGTGTTTAATCCAGATTCTACCTCTGGTCCCTATAGTATCTGATAGATGACATAATGAGTTGTGCTTAATCCAGATTCTACCTCTGGTAGAGCAGTACCAGCAGTAGTAGTAGTGTAGGTAGGGACATACGTGTCTGTGGTGTATCTGTGGTAACCTCGTTGGTATACGCTCCGATGCCGTGTTTGCTACGTGCTGCCAGCTGGAAGGTGTAGGAGGAGAATGGCTTCAAATTCTTTATAAGGTAGGAGGAGGCGGGGTCAAAATTCAGCTTCTTCTAGAGAGAGAGAGAGAAAAAAAGAGAGAGAGAGAGAGAAAAAAAGAGAGAGAAAGAGAGAGATGGAGGAGAGAGAGAGATGGAGGAGAGAGAGAGATGGAGGAGAGAGAGAGAGAAAAATAGAGAGATAGAGAGAGATGGAGGAGAGAGAGAGAGAGAGAAAAAGAGAGAGAAAGAGAGATGGAGGAGAGAGAGAGATGGAGGGTTAAGGTGGAAGGTGTAGCAGGTAGACAGAGGGTTAAAAGGTGTAGAGGTAGACAGAGGGAAGGTGGAGGAGTAGAGGTAGACAGAGGGTTAAGGTGGAAGGTGTAGCAGGTAGACAGAGGGTTAAGGTGGAAGGTGTAGCAGGTAGACAGAGGGTTAAGGTGGAAGGTGTAGCAGGTAGACAGAGGGTTAAGGTGGAAGGTGTAGCAGGTAGACAGAGGGTTAAGGTGGAAGGTGTAGCAGGTAGACAGAGGGATAAGGTGGAAGGTGTAGCAGGTAGACAGAGGGTTAAGGTGGAAGGTGTAGCAGGTAGACAGAGGGTTAAGGTGGAAGGTGTAGCAGGTAGACAGAGGGATAAGGTGGAAGGTGTAGCAGGTAGACAGAGGGTTAAGTTGGAAGGTGTAGCAGGTAGACAGAGGGTTAAGGTGGAAGGTGTAACAGGTAGACAGAGGGATAAGGGGTCAAAATCAAAAGTAACAGTCAGTATCTGGTGTGGCCACCAGCTGCATTAAGTACTGCAGGGCATCTCCTCCTCATGGACTGCACCAGATTTGCCAGTTCTTGCTGTGAGATGTTACCCCACTCTTCCACCAAGGCACCTGCAAGTTCCCAGACATTTCTGGGGGGAATGGCCCTAGCCCTCACGCTCCGATCCAACAGGTCCCAGACGTGCTCAATAGGATTGAGATCCGGGCTCTTCGCTGGCCATGGCAGAACACTGACATTCCTGTCTTGCAGGAAATCCCACACAGAATGAGCAGTATGGCTGGTGGCATTGTCATGCTGGAGGTTCATGTCAGGATGAGCCTGCAGGAAGGGTACCACATGAGGGAGGAGGATGGCTTCCCTGTAACGCACAGCATTGAGATTACCTGCAATGACAACAAGCTCAGTCCGATGATGCTGTGACACACCGCCCCAGACCATGACAGACCCTCCACCTCCAAATCGATCTGCTCCAGAGGACTGGCCTCGATGTAACGCTCATTCCTTCAATGATAAATGCGAATCTGACCATCACCCGGGGAAGAGCACTTTTTGCCAGTCCTGTCTGGTCCAGCGACGGTGGGTTTGTGCCCATAGGCGACGTTGTTGCCAGTCCTGTCTGGTCCAGCGACGGTGGGTTTGTGCCCATAGGCGACGTTGTTGCCAGTCCTGTCTGGTCCAGCGACGGTCCCATGGCGACGTTGTTGCCAGTCCCATAGTTGTTGCCAGTCCTGTCTGGTCCAGCGACGGTGGGTTTGTGCCCATAGGCGACGTTGTTGCCAGTCCTGTCTGGTCCAGCGACGGTGGGTTTGTGCCCATTTGTTGCCCCTGTCTGGTCCAGCGACGGTGGGTTTGTGCCCATAGGCGACGTTGTTGCCAGTCCTGTCTGGTCCAGCGAGGTGGGTTTGTGCCCAGGCGACGGTGGGTTTGTGCCCATAGGCGATGTTGTTGGCTCCTGTCTGGTCCAGCGACGGTGGGTTTGTGTGCCCATAGCGCGACGTTGTTGCCAGTCCTGTCTGGTCCAGCGACGGTGGGTTTGTGCCCATAGGCGACGTTGTTGCCAGTCCTGTCTGGTCCAGCGACGGTGGGTTTGTGCCCATAGGCGACGTTGTTGCCAGTCCTGTCTGGTCCAGCGACGGTGGTCCAGCGACGGTGGGTTTGTGCCCATAGGCGACGTTGTTGCCAGTCCTGTCTGGTCCAGCGACGGTGGGTTTGTGCCCATAGGCGACGTTGTTGCCAGTCCTGTCTGGTCCAGCGACGGTGGGTTTGTGCCCATAGGCGACGTTGTTGCCAGTCCTGTCTGGTCCAGCGATGGTGGGTTTGTGCCCATAGGCGACGTTGTTGCCGGTCCTGTCTGGTCCAGCGATGGTGGGTTTGTGCCCATAGGCGAGGTTGATGAGGACCTGCCTTTACATCAGGCCTACAAGCCCTCAGTCCAGCCTCTCTCAGCCTATTGCGGACAGTCTGAGCACTGATGGAGGGATTGTGCATTCCTGGTGTATATCGGGCAGTTGCTGTTGCCATCCTGTACCTGTCTCGTAGGTGTGATGTTTGGATGTACCGATCCTGTGCAGATGTTGTTACACATGGTCTGCCACTGCGAGGACGACCAGCTGTCCATCCTGTCTCCCTGTAGAGTCTTAGGCGTCTCACAGTACGGACATTGTAATTTATTGCCCTGGCCACATCTGCAGTTGTCATGCCTCCATGCAGTATGCCTAAGGCATGTTCAGGAAGATGAGCAGGGACCCTGGCATCTTTCTTTTGGTGTTTTTCACAGTCAGTAGAAAGGCCTCTTTAGTGTCCTAAGTTTTCATAACTGTGACCTTAATTGCCTACCGTCTGTAAGCTGTTAGTCTCTTAACGACCGTTCCACAGGTTAATTGTTTATGGTTCATTAATTGTTTATGGTTCATTGAACAAGCATTGGAAACAGTGTTTAAACCCTTTACAATGAAGATCTGTGAAGTTATTTGGATTTTTAGGAATTATCTTTGAAAGACAGGGTCCAGAAAAAGGGCCATTTCTTTTTTGCTGAGTTTATAAATCACCACAGAAAGGTCCCAGTGGATTGTAAAGATGAAAGTATATTGAGACTTTGTGAAAAGCAACTGAGCTCTATGGGTTTAAGAAACGGGGTTTAACTAATCTACAAATATATCTCTTACCTCTTCGTTGTCACCAGACCTCCTGTATACCAGTTCATATCCAGTGATCAGGTTTTCAGGCCCACTCTGTGGAGGAGCTACCCATGACAACAATATACTGGTCTCTGACTTGGCCTCTCCTTTGAAGTCTGATGGCTGGGACGGAACTGGGAGAGAGGATATACTACATTACCCACAATACACTACTGGAGAGTGGGACTACATTACCCATAATACACTACTGGTGAGAGAGGGACTACATTACCCACAATACACTACTGGACTATGTCAGGAACCCTGTAGAGTGAAGGACTATGTCAGAAACCCTGTAGAGTGAAGGACTACAGTATGTCAGAAACCCTGTAGAGTGAAGGACTACAGTATGTCAGAAACCCTGTAGAGTGAAGGACTATGTCAGGAACCCTGTAGAGTGAAGGACTACGTCAGGAACCCTGGAGAGTGAAGGACTATGTCAGAAACCCTGTAGAGTGAAGGACTACAGTATGTCAGAAACCCTGTAGAGTGAAGGACTACGTCAGAAACCTGTAGAGTGAAGGACTATGTCAGAAACCCTGTAGAGTGAAGGACTACGTCAGGAACCCTGTAGAGTGAAGGACTATGTCAGAAACCCTGTAGAGTGAAGGACTACAGTATGTCAGAAACCCTGTAGAGTGAAGGACTATGTCAGGAACCCTGTAGAGTGAAGGACTATGTCAGAAACCCTGTAGAGTGAAGGACTATGTCAAACCCTGTAGAGTGAAGGACTATGTCAGAAACCCTGTAGAGTGAAGGACTACAGTATGTCAGAAACCCTGTAGAGTGAAGGACTATGTCAGGAACCCTGTAGAAACCCTGTAGTGAAGGACTACAGTAGGACTACAGTATGTCAGAAACCCTGTAGAGTGAAGGACTATGTCAGGAACCCTGTAGAGTGAAGGACTATGTCAGGAACCCTGTAGAGTGAAGGACTATGTCAGAAACCCTGTAGAGTGAAGGACTATGTCAGAAACCCTGTAGAGTGAAGGACTATGTCAGAAACCCTGTAGAGTGAAGGACTATGTCAGAAACCCTGTAGAGTGAAGGACTACAGTATGTCAGAAACCCTGTAGAGTGAAGGACTATGTCAGAAACCCTGTAGAGTGAAGGACTATGTCAGGAACCCTGTAGAGTGAAGGACTATGTCTGGAACCCTGTAGAGTGAAGGACTATGTCAGAAACCCTGTAGAGTGAAGGACAACAGTATGTCAGAAACCAACTACAGTAGAAGACCCACAGGAGACACACAGTGAACCAGCTGCCAGCCAAATAGCAGACTACTAACCCTTACATACTGTAGCTGGCTGCTTCATTGACTGCATCAGATGAATCAGACTACTAACCTTTACGCACTGTAGCTGGCTACTTCATTGACTGCATCACACAACCCCCCCCCCTCCAACCCGGACACCCACCAGGCCCCCCCTGTACCTCCAGTCTTGGCTATGATCTGCAGGTCCTGGGAGAGAGGTCCGTCTCCTACAGAGGTGAAGGCCAGGACTCTGATGTAATAGGTCTTATTAGGGGTCAGACTCTGTATGGTGATGAAGTTCACACCACGAACCATCAGCTTCTCCCACTGGGGGGGCGAGAGGAGGAGGGTGGAGAGGAGGGTGGAGAGAGAGAGAGAGAGAGAGAGAGAGAGAGAGAGAGAGAGAGAGAGAGGAGGGTGAGGAGGAGGAGGGTGGGGAGAGAGAGAGAGGAGGAGGGTGGAGAGAGAGAGAGAGGAGGGTGGAGAGAGAGAGAGAGAGAGAGAGAGAGAGAGAGAGAGAGAGAGAGAGGAGGGTAGAGAGAGAGCGGAGAGAGGAGGGGGTGGAGAGAGAGAGAGAGGAGGAGGGTGGAGAGAGAGAGGAGGGAGGAGAGAGGAGAGAGAGAGGAGGAGGAGGAGAGGAGAGAGAGAGGAGGGTGGAGGTGGAGAGAGAGAGAGAGAGAGAGGAGGAGGGTGGAGAGAGAGCGAGAGGAGGAGGGTGGAGAGAGAGAGAGGAGGAGGGTGGAGAGAGAGAGAGGAGGGTGGAGAGAGAGGCATAGAGAGAGGAGAGGAAGGGGTAAATAACGTAGATATGGACACACACACACTGACCCTACACCCCCCCCCACTGACCCTACACCCCCCCACACACACACACACTGACCCTACACCCCCCCCTGACCCTACCTGGTTGACTTGGTTGACTTGCAGTGTGTTGTCGTCTGTATAGTAGACTCTGTATCCCACCACCTGCCCGTTAGCCTCCTCAGGTCCATCCCAGTGGATTATAGCTGTGGTGGTACTCAGCATACGACCTCTGACCTGGACCGATGACAAACAAGCAAAACAGAATTCGCTAGATTAATCAACTCTAATACCACTGTTCTGTTTAGGATGTCTCTCTCTCTCTCTCTCTCTCTCTCTCTCTCTCTCTCTCTCTCTCTCTCTCTCTCTGTGTGTGTGTGTGTGTGTGTGTGTGCAACAAGTCAAATCAAACTTTATTGAAAAAGATTCACTTGCAAAACACACAGCATACGACCTCAAGATTTGAACTCAAACCAAATCAAACCCGTAACATCTCAACACACTTTCCTGGGTAGGATATATCCTACCACATCCTCTGCTATGCTGGATAAGCTCCCCATAATAACCCTGACATTATATAAGAGACAGAGACAACACTTTTTATCTAAAGTGTTGAAGGGGAAGGAAAACTGCAGCTCCAGAGCCTGATGTTGTGCTGATTAAAACATAACAACATGAAGATAGCAGACACATTATGAAGATAGCAGACACATTATGAAGATAGCAGACACATTATGAAGATAGCAGAAACATTATGAACCAGAAACAACATGAAGATAGCAGACACATTATGAACCAGAAACAACATGAAGATAGCAGACACATTATGAAGATAGCAGACACATTATGAACCAGAAACAACATGAAGATAGCAGACACATTATGAAGATAGCAGACACATTATGAAGATAGCAGACACATTATGAAGATAGCAGACACATTATGAAGATAGCAGACACATTATGAAGATAGCAGACACATTATGAAGATAGCAGACACATTATGAAGATAGCAGACACATTATGAACCAGAAACAACATGAAGATAGCAGACACATTATGAAGATAGCAGACACATTATGAACCAGAAACAACATGAAGATAGCAGACACATTATGAACCAGAAACAACATGAAGATAGCAGACACATTATGAAGATAGCAGACACATTATGAAGATAGCAGACACATTATGAAGATAGCAGACACATTATGAAGATAGCAGACACATTATGAAGATAGCAGACACATTATGAAGATAGCAGACACATTATGAAGATAGCAGACACATTATGAAGATAGCAGACACATTATGAAGATAGCAGACACATTATGAAGATAGCAGACAGAACCAGAAACAACATTATGAAGATAGCAGACACATTATGAAGATAGAGACACATTATGAAGATAGCAGACACATTATGAAGATAGCAGACACATTATGAAGATAGCAGACACATTATGAAGATAGCAGACACATTATGAAGATAGCAGACACATTATGAAGATAGCAGACACATTATGAAGATAGCAGACACATTATGAAGATAGCAGACACATTATGAAGATAGCAGACACATTATGAAGATAGCAGACACATTATGAAGATAGCAGACACATTATGAAGATAGCAGACACATTATGAACCAGAAACAACATGAAGATAGCAGACACATTATGAAGATAGCAGACACATTATGAAGATAGCAGACACATTATGAACCAGAAACAACATGAAGATAGCAGACACATTATGAACCAGTTGGGGAGAGGACTGATCTACTAACCTGTCATGGGGGTTAGGGAGAGGACTGATCTACTAACCTGTCATGGGGGTTAAGGAGAGGACTGATCTACTAACCTGACATGGGGGTTAGGGAGAGGACTGATCTACTAACCTGTCATGGGGGTTAGGGAGAGGACTGATCTACTAACCTGTCATGGGGGTTAGGAGAGGACTGATCTACTAACCTGTCATGGGGGTTAGAGAGAGGACTGATCTACTAACCTGTCATGGGGGTTAGAGGAGAGGACTGATCTACTAACCTGTCATGGGGGTTAAGGAGAGGACTGATCTACTAACCTGTCATGGGGGTTAAGGGGGACTGATCTACTAACCTGTCATGGGGGTTAAGGAGAGGACTGATCTACTAACCTGTCATGGGGGTTACTAACCTGTCATGGGGGTTAGAGGGGACTGATCTACTAACCTGTCATGGGGGGGAGAGGACTGATCTACTAACCTGTCATGGGGGTTAGGAGAGGACTGATCTAACCTAACCTGTCATGGGGGTTAGGGAGAGGACTGATCTACTAACCTGTCATGGGGGTTAGGAGAGGACTGATCTAACCTGTCAGGGGGTTAACCTGTCATGGGGGTTAGGGAGAGGACTGATCTACTAACCTGTCATGGGGGTTAAGGAGAGGACTGTTCTACTAACCTGTCATGGGGGTTAGGGAGAGGACTGATCTACTAACCTCTACTAACCTGTCATGGGGGTTAAGGAGAGGACTGATCTACTAACCTGTCAGGGGGGTTAGGGAGAGGACTGATCTACTAACCTGTCATGGGGGTTAAGGAGAGGACTGATCTACTAACCTGTCATGGGTCATGGGGGTTAGAGAGAGGACTGATCTACTAACCTAGTTCTACTAACCTGTCATGGGGGTTAGGGAGAGGACTGATCTACTAACCTCTCTACTAACCTGTCATGGGGGTTAAGTGATCTACTAACCTGTCATGGGGGTTAGGAGGGACTGATCTACTAACCTGTCATGTCATGGGGTTAGGGAGAGGACTGATCTACTAACCTCTACTAACCTGTCATGGGGGTCTACTAACATCTACTAACATGTCATGGGGGTTAAGGAGAGGACTCTACTAACCTCTACTAACCTGTCATGGGGGTTAAGGAGAGGACTGATCTACTACCTGTCATGGGGGTAACTGATCTACTAACCTGTCATGGGGGTTAAGGAGAGGACTAACTAACCTGTCATGGGGGTTAGGAGAGGACTGATCTACTAACCTGTCAGGGGGGTTCGGGAGAGGACTGATCTACTAACCTGTCATGGGGGTTAAGGAGAGGACTGATCTACTAACCTGTCATGGGGGTTAGAGAGAGGACTGATCTACTAACCTGTCATGGGGGTTAAGGAGAGGACTGTTCTACTAACCTGTCATGGGGGTTAGGGAGAGGACTGATCTACTAACCTCTACTAACCTGTCATGGGGGTTAGGGAGGGACTGATCTACTAACCTGTCATGGGGGTTAAGGAGAGGACTGATCTACTAACCTGTCATGGGGGTCTAGGGAGAGGACTAGGGGGGTTAAGAGAGGACTGATCTACTAACCTCTACTAACCTGTCATGGGGGTTAAGGAGAGGACTGATCTACTAACCTGTCATGGGGGTTAGGGAGTGGACTGATCTACTAACCTCTACTAACCTGTCATGGGGGTCTAGGGAAAGGGCTGATCTACTAACCTGTCATGGGGGTTAAGGAGAGGATTGTTCTACTGTTGTTATGATAGATCAACATCCTCTAACCTGTTGTAGTGATACGACAGCCTGTTCGGCTGCTGTTATGACAGCTGATTAATGAATACAAATAAATGATTGACCTGTCGTGGTGGTGACGACGGAGCCTGTTCTGCTGTTCTGGCCTCTACAGAGTCGCTGGCTGGACCTCTACCAATGGTGTTGACCGCCGCCACCCGGAAGTCATA
>NW_024609594.1:145000-162500 GCF_018296145.1 Oncorhynchus tshawytscha | reverse complement strand
ACAACGATGGTGGAAATGGAAAAGAGGGACGAGGTCTGTTATCTCTGAATGTGACTCAAATGGCACCTGATTCTCTACACTGTGCACTATATTTTCCCATACACGGCTCATAGGGTTCTGGTCAAAAAGTAGTGCACTATTATAGGGAATACTAGTGCCATTTGGGAAACAGCCTGGTTCTGTGGCGGTCCTCCCAGACAATCGTCTCTTACCTCTTATAGGCGTGCCACCTGATTGGTCAATGAATGCAAATCAGATTAGAGAAGAAGAAGAAATGTTAGTAGGTGGGGAGGGGAGGAAGACAGAAGGAGAGGAAGAGAGGGGGAAGTGGTTGGCTTTGAGAGGAGAAGAATCACATTAGATACTCACAATTATCAGGTCAATAAAAGAGAGAGAGATGGAGAGACAGAGAGAGACAGACAGAGATAGACAGAGAGAGAGACAAAGCGAGAGAGAGAGAGAGAGAAAGAGAGAGATAGAGACAGAGAGAGCTACAAATATAGATTATTGCAAGTGCTCTGTGTAGTTGTTGTCCATAGGGGAGAATCCATAGGGTCTGGACTGGGTTGATGTCTGGACTGGGTTGATGTCTGGACTGGGTTGGTATCTGGACTGGGTTGATGTCTGGACTGGGTTGATGTCTGGACTGGGTTGATGTCTGGACTGGGTTGGTGTTTGTGTCTGGACTGGGTTGGTATCTGGACTGGGTTGGTGTCTGGACTGGGTTGGTGTCTGGACTGGGTTGGTGTCTGGACTGGGTTGGTTTCTGGACTGGGTTGGTATCTGGAATGGGTTGGTGTCTGGACTGGGTTGGTGTCTGGACTGGGTTGGTGTCTGGTATCTGGACTGGACTGGGTTGGTGTTGGTCTGGACTGGGTTGGTATCTGGACTGGGTTGATATCTGGACTGGGTTGGTGTCTGGACTGGGTTGATGTCTGGACTGGGTAGTGGTATCTGGACTGGGTTGATGTCTGGACTGGGTTGATATCTGGACTGGGTTGATGTCTGGACTGGGTTGATGTCTGGACTGGGTTGGTGTCTGGACTGGGTTGATGTCTGGACTGGGTTGGTGTCTGGACTGGGTTGATGTCTGGACTGGGTTGGTGTCTGGACTGGGTTGGTGTCTGGACTGGGTATCTGGACTGATGTCTGGACTGGGTTGGTGTTGGTATCTGGACTGGGTTGGTGTCTGGACTGGGTTGACTGGACTGGGTTTTCTGGACTGGGTTGGTGTCTGGACTGGGTTGGTGTCTGGACTGGTTCTGGACTGGTTCTGGACTGGGTTGGTATCTGACTGGGTTGGTATCTGGACTGTCTGGTTGGTGGATCTGGACTGGGTTGATGTCTGGACTGGGTTGGTATCTGGACTGGGTTGGTGTCTGGACTGGGTTGGTGTCTGGACTGGGTTGGTATCTGGACTGGGTTGGTGTCTGGACTGGGTTGGTATCTGGACTGGGTTGGTGTTGGTGTCTGGACTGGGTTGGTATCTGGACTGGGTTATATCTGGACTGGGTTGGTGTCTGGACTGGGTTGGTGTCTGGACTGGGTTGGTATCTGGACTGGTTTATCTGACTGGGAGGATCTGGACTGGGTTGGTGTCTGACTGGTGGAGGGACTGGGTTGGTATCTGGACTGGGTTGGTGAACTGACTATATTTAAATGGTGTGAATGGGTGAAGGACTGGGTTTTATCTGACTGGGTTGAATGTTGGTGTCTGGAGGGGATGGTATCTGGACTGTGTTGGTAGTCTGAATGAGTGATCTAGACTGGGTGGTGTTTAGTGTCTGGACTGGGTTGAGATATATGGGTTAAGTGAGTGGACTGGTGAAGTCTGATATATATTTAAGTGTCTGGACTGAGTGAAGGTGTTGGTGTCTGGACTGGGTTATATTTAGTGTCTGAATGGCGTCTGGACTGGTTTTATTTGAGACAGTCATCTACAGTGTGAGAGGAGTGAAGTGAAGGAGAAAACACTATATAGTGTTATGGGGGAGTGAGAGAGAGTGAATGAAGTGAAGGAGAGAGATATATTAAGTGAGTGAATGAGTGAAGGAGAGAGAGATATATTAAGTGAATGAATGAGTGAAGGAGAGAGATATATATTAAGTGAGTGAGTGAGTGAAGGAGAGAGATATATATTAAGTGAGTGAAGTGAGTGAAGGAGAGAGAGATATATTAAGTGAGTGAATGAGTGAAGGAGAGAGATATATATTAAGTGAGTGAGTGAGTGAAGGAGAGAGAGAGATATATATTAAGTGAGTGAGTGAGTGAAGGAGAGAGATATATATTAAGTGAGTGAATGAGTGAAGGAGAGAGATATATATTAAGTGAGTGAGTGAGTGAAGGAGAGAGATATATTTAAGTGAGTGAATGAGTGAAGGAGAGAGAGATATATTAAGTGAGTGAGTGAGTGAAGGAGAGAGATATATTAAGTGAGTGAATGAGTGAAGGAGAGAGAGATATATTTAAGTGAGTGAAGTGAGTGAAGGAGAGATATATATATATATTTAGTGAAATGAGTGAAGGAGATATATATATTAGTGAGTGAATGAGTGAGTGAAGGAGAGAGATATATATTAAGTGAGTGAGTGAGTGAAGGAGAGAGATATATATATTAAGTGAGTGAGTGAAGGAGAGAGATATATATTAAGTGAGTGAATGAGTGAAGGAGAGAGAGAGAGATATATATTAAGTGAGTGAGTGAAGGAGTGAAGGAGAGAGAGAGAGATATATATTAAGTGAGTGAGTGAAGGAGTGAAGGAGAGAGAGAGATATATATTAAGTGAGTGAGTGAAGGAGAGAGATATATTTAGTGAGTGAAGGAGAGAGAGAGATATATTAAGTGAGTGAGTGAGTGAAAGAGAGAGAGAGATATATATTAAGTGAGTGAGTGAGTGAGTGAAGGAGAGAGATATATTAAGTGAGTGAATGAGTGAAGGAGAGAGAGATATATTAAGTGAGAGAGTGAGTGAAGGAGAGAGATATATTAAGTGAGTGAGAGTGAAGGAGAGAGATATATTAAGTGAAAGAGTGAGTGAAGGAGAGAGATATATTAAGTGAGTGAACGAGTGAAGGAGAGAGAGATATATTAAGTTAGTGAGTGAAGGAGAGAGAGATATTAAGTGAGTGAGTGAGTGAACAAGTGAAGGAGAGAGAGATATATTAAGTTAGTGAGTGAGTGAAGTAGAGAGATATATTAAGTGAGTGAATGAGTGAAGGAGAGATATATTAAGTGAGTGAATGAGTGAAGGAGAGAGATATATTAAGTGAGTGAATGAGTGAAGGAGAGAGATATATATATTAAATGAGTGAATGAGTGAAGGGGTCAACAGGAGAAAGCATTTTAGTCCAATAGAAAGATGTAGGGTGGTCAGGTGTGTGTTCATACTGTGTGCGTGTGTGTGTATCTAAGTGTGTGTGACTACAGTGGTCGTTCTCCACAACGCATCAGCAATCAGTCAGTGTATGAATACGGTGAGCAGTGAGCGAGCAGCATTAGTGTTGGGTACAGACAGTGTTCTGATCCCAAATGACACCCTATTCCCTATCCAGTGCACTACTTTTGACCAGAGGGCCCTGATGTGTGTAGCACTACATAGGGAATAGGAAGCCGTGAGGGACCACAGTGTGAGACAAAGGTAACAGCAGACAGGTGAGGGGGGGGGTAGCGATATCTTTCAGAGGTTAAAGCACTTACCAAAGGACTCTGTTGTTTTAAGAGAGACACAGAGAGAAGAAGAAACAGCACAGACACAGCATTACAGTCCTTTTCATTAGAGACAGTTACACAACCTTGACTTAACCTTTCAACAACCTGCTGATTGGTCAAATAGAGCGTATGGAGCCGCTGACCAGATGAAACGGAAACTATGACTTGTATTGTTGTCCGATAGCTAAAACTCAAGGTCCAACAAGGACAAATAATGTCCAATAATCAGATAATGTAAACATGTATAACTTTAATATATTGATTTACATTTCTGGTTAGCAGACAGACAAAAGTTGAAAAGTGAATAACAGCGATGTTATAATAGTGAGATGTCTTGACAGCAGAGTAATATAACCCGTCCAGTCACAACAGGGGATAGAATTATAAGGGTTCTGAATAAGGAAGTGCCGGGGCTGAGCCAGAGGTAGACAGAGAAGCCAAGGGTCATAGTTCAAACAGAAGCCAGAGGGATTGTGGGTCCAGAGTTTGGCCCAAAGCAGAGGAGAGGGAGGGAGCAAAAAGCAGCTTTAAAAAGAAGTACAGGGAAATTCCAATTCTAATTCTCTTCATTGCGTTCCCATCAGGAAAATCTGGAAGTGGAGTTGGAATTTGGTTGACTTTTCTGAATTGACCGGGGAATTGAGCCCAACCAATTAGAGGGTGAGAGAGCTAACACTGGAGGTTGGAGTCTCACACTACTGTGCCTATTCCATACTGAGACCAAACACAGCGGTTATTCTAATTGGTGGAAGCATCGTTTTGTAAAGGTTAACGCAGCAGGATCTTCACTGTCAGAAGGTAGACGTTCTGCTATCGTCTAGGTGCAGAGAGGCCTTTTAACATTGTTGTTGTTCTGGCTGCAACAATGAGGCTCACAATGAGAGTCCAGCTCTACGGATGACCTTGTAGAGGTCACGAATCAATACCTTTTTTAATGTCTTTTTTGTCAACAAAGTCGGCAGACTGGACAAAGTTGAAGGAATCCAAGAAGAGTTGAGAAAATACAGCAGTCATCCAATCACAGCAGTGTTCTACCCTGGAGAGGGAGGTGGTTCAGACCAATCACAGCAGTGTTCTACCCTGGAGAGGGAGGTGGTTCAGACCAATCACAGCAGTGTTCTACCCTGGAGAGGGAGGTGGTTCAGACCAATCACAGCAGTGTTCTACCCTGGAGAGGGAGGTGGTTCAGACCAATCACAGCAGTGTTCTACCCTGGAGAGGGAGGTGGTTCAGACCAATCACAGCAGTGTTCTACCACAGCAGTGTTCTACCCTGAGAGGGAGGTGGTTCAGACCAATCACAGGAGAGGGAGGTGGTTCAGACCAATCACAGCAGTGTTCTACCCTGGAGAGGGAGGTGGTTCAGACCAATCACAGCAGTGTTCTACCCTGGAGAGGGAGGTGGTTCAGACCAATCACAGCAGTGTTCTACCCTGGAGAGGGAGGTGGTTCAGACCAATCACAGCAGTGTTCTACCCTGGAGAGGGAGGTGGTTCAGACCAATCACAGCAGTGTTCTACCCTGTTGGTTCAGACAATCACAGCAGTGTTCTACCCTGGAGAGGGAGGTGGTTCAGACCAATCACAGCAGTTTCTACAAGAGGGAGGTGGTTCAGACCAATCACAGCAAACATACCAATCACAGCAGTGTTCTACCCTGGATGGTTCAGATTTATCACAGCAGTATTTTTCCTGCAGTAAAGGGAGCTGGTCACTCCAAGTGTGTCTTATATCATTGCTTAGACCATGGCCTTGGGGTAAGCAGTTTGTTGTTAGATAAAGAGGTAAGTCTGTCACGATGGTGAGTGTGTCTGAAGACCCTCCAGGGTTTGGAGTAAAGCAGAGAGATTAGAGAGAGAGAAAAGCCTTGGAAAAGGAACAAAAGGACAGGAGATAGAACAACCAAAAACACAATAACTGACATCAACTCACAGGGAGAAAACAATAGAGAGGGAGGTGGTTCAGAGAGAGAGAGAGAGACAGAGGAGAGAGAGAGCAGGAGAGAGGGAGGTGGTTCAGACCAATCACAGCAGTGTTCTACCCTGGAGAGGGAGGTGGTTCAGACCAATCACAGCAGTGTTCTACCCTGAGAGAGAGGTGGTTCAGAGAGACAGCAGTGTTCTAGGAGAGGGAGGTGGTTCAGACCAATCACAGCAGTGTTCTACCCTGGAGAGGGAGGTGGTTCAGACCAATCACAGCAGTGTTCTACCCTGGAGAGGGAGGTGGTTCAGAGAGAGACAGAGTGTTCACAGAGAGGGATGGTTCAGACATACAGCAGTGTTCTATGGACAGAGTATCTGATTTTTAGTAAGGGAGGGAGAGCTGCTCAGTCACTGAGAGATATCATTGCTTAGACCATGGCCTTGGGGTAAGCAGTTTGTTGTTAGATAAAGAGGTAAGAGTCACGATGGTGAGTGTTCTGAAGACCCTCCAGGGTTTGGAGGAGAGAGTTCAGAGAGAGAGAGAGAGAGAAGCCTTGAGAAGGGAGAGACAAAAGGACAGGAGAGGAGAACAACCAGCAGTGTTCTAAACACAGGTGGTTCAGACATCAACTCACAGGAGAAAGACAATCAGAGACCCTGAGAGGGAGAGAGAGAGAGAGAGACCCCTGGAGAGAGAGACAGATCACAGAGAGAGAGAGAGAGAGAGAGAGGGAGAGAGAGAGACAGAGACCCTGAGAGAGGTGAGAGACAGAGAGGAGAGAGAGGTTCAGACCAGAGAGAGAGAGAGAGAGGTGGTTCAGACACAGAGAGAGAGAGAGAGACCAATCACAGCAGTGTACTCCTGAGAGGGAGGTGGTTCAGACCAATCACAGCAGAGACCTGGAGAGGGAGGTGGTTCAGACCAATCACAGCAGTGTTCTACCCTGGAGAGGGAGGTGGTTCAGACCAAGAGATTAGAGAGAGAGGTGGT
The DNA here is from genome assembly GCF_018296145.1 of Oncorhynchus tshawytscha. Taxonomy (NCBI): domain Eukaryota; kingdom Metazoa; phylum Chordata; class Actinopteri; order Salmoniformes; family Salmonidae; genus Oncorhynchus; species Oncorhynchus tshawytscha. The sequence goes on along the minus strand of NW_024609594.1, from coordinate 155,880 downwards.
TCAGAGAGACAGAGAGAGAGAGAGAGAGAGAGAGAGAGAGAGGAGGTAGAGAGAGAATCAGAGAGAGGAGATAGGGATTTCAGACAGAAGAGATAGGTTTCAGATAGGGAGAGAGATTTATTAGAGAGGAAAGCAGTAATAGAAGACTAGAGAAGAGAGAGATTAGAGAGGGGAGAGAGGAGAGAGATATTAGAGAGGAGAGAGAGGGGGAGAGTGTGATTAGAAAGAGAGAGAGAGAGAGACTAGAAAGAGAAAGACAGGGAACGGAGAGAGAAGAGAGAGAGAGAAGGACAAGAAAGAGACAGAGAGAAGAGAAAGAAAGAGAGAGAGAGGACTAGAAAGAGAAAGAGAGAGAGAGGAGGACTAGAGAGAGAGAGAGAGACAGAGAAGACTAGAAAGAGAGAGAGAGAGAGAAAGAGAGGGGGAGAGGAGAAGAGAGGTATTTCAATAAAAAGAACAGAACACCAAACAAAAGAGGAGAAATAGGGAAAGGAGAAGAACAAACAAAAATGAAAGCAGTGAATAGAAGACTAGAGAAAGAGAGGGGGAGAGAAGGACTAGAAAGAGAGGGGGAGAGAAGGATTAGAAAGAGAGGGGGAGAGAAGGACTAGAAAGAGAAAGAGAGGGGGAACGGAGGATTAGAAAGAGAGGGGGAGAGAAGGACTAGAAAGAGAAAGAGAGGGGGAACGGAGGATTAGAAAGAGAGGGGGAGAGGAGGACTAGAAAGAGAAAGACAGGGGGAGAGAGGAGGACTAGAAAGAGAGGGGGAGAGGAGGACTAGAAAGAGAAAGACAGGGGGAGCGGAGGACTAGAAAGAGAGGGGGGGAGAGGAGGACTAGAAAGAGAAAGACAGGGGGAGCGGAGGACTAGAAAGAGAAAGAGAGGGGGAACGGAGGATTAGAAAGAGGGGGGAGAGGACTAGAAAGAGAAAGAGGGGGAGAAGGACTAGAAAGAGAGGGGGAGAGGAGGACTAGAAAGAGAAAGACAGGGGGAGAGGACTAGGAAAGAGAAGAGAGACTAGGAGGGGGAGGGAGGACTAGAAAGAGAAAGACAGGGGGAGAGGAGGACTAGAAAGAGAAAGAGAGGGGGAACGGAGGATTAGAAAGAGAGGGGGAGAGGAGGACTAGAAAGAGAAAGAGGGGAGAGGGGGAGGGGATTAGAAAGGAGGACTAGAAAGAGAGAGGGGGGAGAAGGACTAGAAAGAGAAAGAAAGAGAAAGGGGGGGAACGGAGGATTAGAAAGAGAGGGGGAGAGGAGGACTAGAAAGAGAAAGACAGGGGGAGAGGAGAAAGGAAAGGGGGGGGAGAGGAGGACTAGAAAGAGAAAGACAGGGGGAGCGGAGGACTAGGAGGGGGGAGGAGGACTAGAAAGAGAAAGGGGGGACTAGAAAGAGGGGGAGGACTAGAAAGAGAAAGACAGGGGGGAGGGACTAGAAAGAGAAAGAGGGGGGAGAGGAGGACTAGAAAGAGAAAGAGAGGGGGAGAGGAGGACTAAAGAAAAGAGAGGGGGAGAGGAGGACTAGAAAGAGAAAGAGGGGGGAGAGGAGGACTAGAAAGAGAAAGACAGGGGGAGAGGAGGACTAGAAAGAGAAAGAGGGGGAGAGGAGGACTAGAAAGAGAAAGAGAGGGGACTAGAAAGAGGACTAGAAAGAGAAAGAGGGGGGGAGAGGAGGACTAGAAAGAGAAAGACAGGGGGGAGCGGAGGACTAGAAAGAGAGGGGGAGAGGAGGACTAGAAAGAGAAAGAAGGGAGGGGGGACTAGAAAGAGGAGGGACTAGAAAGAGAAAGAGGGGGGAGAGGAGGACTAGAAAGAGAAAGACAGGGGGAAAGAGAAAGACAGGGGGAGGGAGGACTAGAAAGAGAGGGGGAGAGGAGGACTAGAAAGAGAAAGACAGGGGGAGCGGAGGACTAGAAAGAGAGGGAGAGAAAGGACTAGAAAGAGAAAAAGAGAGGGGGGGAGAGGAGGACTAGAAAGAGGGGGAGCGGAGGGAGGGGGGAGAGGAGGACTAGAAAGAGAAAGACAGGGGGAGCGGAGGACTAGAAAGAGAAAGAGAGGGGGAGAGGAGGACTAGAAAGAGAAAGAGAGGGGGAGGGGGAGGAGGACTAGAAAGAGAAAGAGAGGGGGGGAGAGGAGGACTAGAAAGAGAAAGACAGGGGGAGCGGAGGACTAGAAAGAGAGGGGGGGAGAGGAGGACTAGAAAGAGAAAGAGAAAGAGAGGGAGAGGAGGACTAGAAAGAGAAAGAGAGGGGGAGAGGAGGACTAGAAAGAGAAAGAAAGGGGGAGAGGAGGACTAGAAAGAGAAAGAGAGGGGGAGAGGGGAGAGGACTAGAAAGAGAAAGACAGGGGGAGAGGAGGACTAGAAAGAGAAAGAGAGGAGAAAAGGACTAGAAAGAGAAAGAGGAATAGAAACTAGAGAAAGAGAGGGGGAGAGGAGGACTAGAAAGAGAAAGAGAGGGGGGAGAGAGGACTAGAAAGAGAAAGAGAGGGGGAGAGCGGAGGACTAGAAAGAGAGGGGGAGAGGAGGACTAGAAAGAGAAAGAGGGGGGAGAGGAGGACTAGAAAGAGAAAGAGGGGGGAGAGGAGGACTAGAAAGAGAAAGAGAGGGGGAGAGGGGGACTAGAAAGAGAAAGAGGGGGAAGAGAGGAGAAAGAGAAAGAGGGGGAGGGAGGACTAGAAAGAGAGGGGGGGAGAGGAGGACTAGAAAGAAAGAGAGGGGGAGGAGGACTAGGGGAGAGGGGGAGAGGAGGACTAGAAAGAGAAAGACAGGGGGAGCGGAGGACTAGAAAGAGAAAGGGGGGAGAGGAGGACTAGAAAGAGAAAGAGAGGGGGGACTAGAAAGGAGGGGGAGAGGAGGACTAGAAAGAACTAGAAAGAGGGGGGAGAGGAGGACTAGAAAGAGAAAGACAGGGGGAGCGGAGGACTAGAAAGAGAAAGAGGGGGGAGAGGAGGACTAGAAAGAGAAAGAGAGGGGGAGAGGAGGACTAGAAAGAGAAAGAGAGGGGGAGAGGAGGACTAGAAAGAGAAAGAGAGGGGGAGCGGAGGACTAGAAAGAGAAAGAGAGGGGGAGAGGAGGACTAGAAAGAGAAAGAGAGGGGGAGAGGAGGACTAGAAAGAGAAAGAGAGGGGGAGAGGAGGACTAGAAAGAGAAAGAGGACTAGAAAGAGAAAGGGGGGGAGAGGAGGACTAGAAAGAGAAAGAGAGGGGAGAGGAGGACTAGAAAGAGAAAGAGGGGAGGAGAGGAGAGAAAGACTAGAAAGAGAAAGAGAAAGGGGGAGAGGAGGACTAGAAAGAGAAAGAGAGGGGGAGAGGAGGACTAGAAAGAGAAAGAGAGGGGGAGAGGGGGAGGACTAGAAAGAGAAAGAGAGGGGAGAGGAGGACTAGAAAGAGAAAGGGGGGAGAGGAGGACTAGAAAGAGAAAGAGAGGGGGAGAGGACTAGGAGGACTAGAAAGAGAAAGAGAGGGGGAGAGGAGGACTAGAAAGAGAAAGAGAGGGGGGGGAGAGAGGACTAGAAAGAGAGGGGGGAGAGGAGGACTAGAAAGAGAAAGACAGGGGGAGTGGAGGACTAGAAAGAGAAAGAGAGGGGGAGAGGAGGACTAAAAGAAAAGAGAGGGGGAGAGGACTAGAAAGAGAGGGGGGAGAGGAGGACTAGAAAGAGAAAGACAGGGGGAGAGGAGAAAGACTAGAAAGAGAGGGGGAGAGAGGACTAGGGGGGGGAGCGGAGGACTAGAAAGAGAGGGGGAGCGGAGGACTAGGGGGGGGAGCGGAGGACTAGAAAGAGAAAGACAGGGGGAGCGGAGGACTAGAAAGAGAAAGAGAGGGGGAGAGGAGGACTAGAAAGAGAAAGAGAGGGGGAGAGGAGGACTAGAAAGAGAAAAAGAGGGGGAGCGGAGGATTAGAAAGAGGGGGGAGCAGAGGATTAGAAACACTCGTATTTTTCCCGCTAATCACTCCATACCTGAACGGAGCTGTTTGATTCGCCCGTTGTTATTGGTGGTGTTGACAGGGAGGAAGTCTTTAAACCAGGTGATTTCTGGGTCGGGGTTGCCGCTAGCAGCACACAGCATGGTGGCCGTTCTAGAGCGTTCCACCACCTTCAGCTGGGGACCCATGTCTATGGTGGGGAACCCTGCGGGGAGCTGATCCTCTGGAGGCGAGAGAGACAGAGAGAGAGAGAGAGAGAGAGAGAGAGAGAGACAGAGAGAGAGAGAGAGAGAGAGAGAGAGAGAGAGAGAGACAGAGAGACAGAGAGAGAGACACAGAGAGAGAGAGAGAGAGAGACACAGAGAGAAACACAGAGAGAGAGAGAGAGAGAAGACAGAGAGAGACACAGAGAGAGAGAGAGACAGAGAGAGACACAGAGAGAGACAGAGAGAGAGAGAGAGACAGAGAGAGAGAGAGAGAGAGAGAGAGAGAGAGAGAGAGAGAGAGAGAGAGAGAGAGAGAGACAGAGAGAGAGAGAGAGAGAGAGAGACAGAGAGAGAGACAGAGAGACAGAGAGACAGAGAGAGAGAGAGAGAGAGAGAAGACAGAGAGAGAGAGAGAGAGAGAGAGAGAGAGAGAGAGAGAGAGAGAGAGAGAGAGAGAGAGAGAGACAGAGAGACAGAGAGAGAGAGAGACAGAGAGAGAGACAGAGAGAGACACAGAGAGAGAGAGAGAGAGACACAGAGAGAGAGAGAGAGAGAGAGAGAGAGAGAGAGAGAGAGACACACAGAGAGAGACACACACAGAGAGAGAGAGAGAGACACAGAGAGAAACACAGAGAGAGACACAGAGTGACACAGAGAGATTAATCCGAGATTTGATTCAACTGGGATAGAATCAGAGTAGTGAAGTAAACTGCCAGTGATTCAGTGAGGTATGACTCTCTCTCTGATTCATGAATAAACTGCCCTCATGTTCCAGTGATTCAGTGAGTCATGACTCTCTCTCTGATTCATTAATAAATAAAGAATAAAGAGAACAATAAATAGTAGTATAGTGTGTTGCAGTGCCACCCCAGGTCAGTATAGTATAGTATAGTATAGTACAGTATAACATAGTATAGCATAGCATAGTATAGTATAGTATAGTATAGCATAGCATAGTATAGTATAACATACCGTAGTATAGAATAGTATAGTACAGCATAGAATAGTATAACATGGTATAGCATAGCATAGTATACCATAGAATAGTATAACATAGTATAGTATAGTATAGCATGGCATAGTATAGTATAATACAGTAGTATAGAACAGTGGAGTATAGCATGGGGTGATGTAGCGCAGTATAGTATAGTGGAGTATAATGCAGTATAGTGAGGTATGGCATAGTGTAGTATAGTGTAGTACAGTGTAGTATAGTGTAGTACAGGGTAGTATAGTGTAGTATAGCGAGGTACAGTATAGCGTAGTATAGTGTAGTGTAGTGTGGTGCGGTATAGTGTAGTATAGTGCAGTTTAGTGCAGTATAGTGTAGTATAGTGTGGTATAGTGTAGTATAGTGTGGTATAGTGTAGTATGGTGTGGTGTGGTATAGGGTAGTATAGTGTAGTATAGTGTAGTATAGTGTGGTATAGTGTAGTTTAGTGCGGTATAATGTAGAATAGTGTAGCGCGGTATAGTGTAGTATATTGTAGTATAGTGTAGTATAGTGCAGTATACTGTGGTATGGTATAGAGTGGTATAGTGTAGTATAGTGTAGTATAGTGCAGTATAGTGTGGTACGGTTAGTTTAGTATAGTGTAGTATGGTATGGTATAGTGTAGTATGGTATGGTATAGTGTAGAATGGTGCAGTATAGTGTAGTACAGTGTAGTATAGTATATAGTGTAGTATGGTATAGTGTAGTGTAGTATAGTGTAGTATGGTGTAGTATAGTGTAGTATCGTGTAGTATAGTATGGTGTAGTGTGGTGTAGTATAGCGGGGTATGGTGGAATATAGTGCAGTATAGTGTGGTACGGGATAGTGTAGTATAGTTTAGTATAGTGTAGTATGGTATAGTGTAGTACAGTATAGTATAGGGTAGTATAGTGTAGTATAGTGTGGTATAGTATGGTATAGTGTAGTATAGTGTGGTATGGTGTAGTATAGTATGGTATAGTGTAGTATAGTATGGTACAGTGTATTATAGTGTAGTTCGGTGTAGTATAGTGTAGTATAGCGCAGTATAGCGTGGTGTGGTATAGTGTAGTATGGTGTAGCATAGTGTGGTGTGGTATAGTGTAGTGTAGTATAGTATGGTATGGTATAGTGTAGTATAGTGTGGTATAGTATGGTATAGTGTGGTATAGTGTAGTATAGTATGGTATGGTATAGTGTAGTATAGTGTAGTATAGTATGGTATAGTGTAGTATAGTGTAGTATAGTATGGTATAGCGTGTTGCTGTGCTTCCCCAGGTAGATTAAACAGACATCATAACCATTATAATTCTGCTCACTATAAGGCTTTCCAGTACTTATAGTACAGTACTTATAGCATGAGACTGAAGAGAGGAGAACTGCTGTTCAAAGACTCTCTCCGTCTCTCTCGTTCTCTCCCTCTTTTTCTCTCTCCGTCTCTCTCTCTCCCTCTCTTTCTCTCTCCACGTCTCTCTCTCCCTCTCTTTCTCTCTCCATCTCTCTCTCCGTCTCTCTTTCTCCCTCTCTTTCTCCCTCCACATCTCTCTCTCTCTCTCTCTCTCTCTCTCTCTCTCTCTCTCTCTCCCCGTCTCTCTGTCAATTAAATTAAACTAAATTAAATGTGCTTTATTGGCATGACGTAACAATGTACATATTGCCAAAGCTTATTTTGGATATTTACAATATGAAAAAAAATGAGAATCAAAATTGTCAACGGGACAACAGTAACAATAACCAAGGGTCAAAATAACCAGACATTGAACAATAACAATAAGCATACAGTAGAGGACATGTGCAGGTTGATTGGTCTGTCAGACTCTGTCCCTCCTCTTATGGCAGGCAGCAATGTTTTATATTTTTGACATGTTGTCAGGAAATGCAGCTCTGTCTCAGGTTCTGCTGTGGTACAGTGGTTGCACAGCCTTTCCTCTACAGGGAGCCAGGTTCTGCTGTGGTGCAGTGGTTGCACAGCCTTTCCTCTACAGGGAGCCAGGTTCTGCTGTGGTGCAGTGGTTGTACAGCCTTTCCTCTACAGGGAGCCAGGTTCTGCTGTGGTGCAGTGGTTGTACAGCCTTTCCTCTACAGGGAGCCAGGTTCTGCTGTGGTGCAGTGGTTGTACAGCCTTTCCTCTACAGGGAGCCAGGTTCTGCTGTGGTGCAGTGGTTGCACAGCCTTTCCTCTACAGGGAGCCAGGTTCTGCTGTGGTGCAGTGGTTGCACAGCCTTTCCTCTACAGGGAGCCAGGTTCTGCTGTGGTGCAGTGGTTGCACAGCCTTTCCTCTACAGGGAGCCAGGTTTTTCTGTGTCTACCCTTCTCAATGGCAAGGCTGTGCTCACTGAGCCTGTACTTTGTCAAGGTTTTTCTAAGGTTTTGATCAGTAACCATGGTCAAATATTTAGCCACAGTGTACTGTTGATTTAGGGCCAGATAGCACTGCATTTGGCTTTGTGTTTGTTCTTGTGTTTCCCAATAAGCAATGTAGTCTTGTTTTGACTGTGTTGTAATTTGGTTTATTCTGATTAATTGGATGTTCTGGTCCTGAGGCTTCAGTGTGTTAGTAGAACAGGTTTGTGAACTCAGCCCCAGGACCAGCTGGATGAGGGGACTGAGGCTTCAGTGTGTTAGTAGAACAGGTTTGTGAACTCAGCCCCAGGACCAGCTGGATGAGGGGACTGAGGCTTCCGTGTGTTAGTAGAACAGGTTTGTGAACTCAGCCCCAGGACCAGCTGGATGAGGGGACTGAGGCTTCAGTGTGTTAGTAGAACAGGTTTGTGAACTCAGCCCCAGGACCAGCTGGATGAGGGGACTGAGGCTTCAGTGTGTTAGTAGAACAGGTTTGTGAACTCAGCCCCAGGACCAGCTGGATGAGGGGACTGAGGCTTCAGTGTGTTAGTAGAACAGGTTTGTGAACTCAGCCCCAGGACCAGCTGGATGAGGGGACTGAGGCTTCCGTGTGTTAGGAGAACAGGTTTGTGAACTCAGCCCCAGGACCAGCTGGATGAGGGGACTGAGGCTTCAGTGTGTTAGTAGAACAGGTTTGTGAACTCAGCCCCAGGACCAGCTGGATGAGGGGACTGAGGCTTCAGTGTGTTAGTAGAACAGGTTTGTGAACTCAGCCCCAGGACCAGCTGGATGAGGGGACTGAGGCTTCAGTGTGTTAGTAGAACAGGTTTGTGAACTCAGCCCCAGGACCAGCTGGATGAGGGGACTGAGGCTTCAGTGTGTTAGTAGAACAGGTTTGTGAACTCAGCCCCAGGACCAACTGGATGAGGGGACTGAGGCTTCCGTGTGTTAGTAGAACAGGTTTGTGAACTCAGCCCCAGGACCAGCTGGATGAGGGGACTGAGGCTTCAGTGTGTTAGTAGAACAGGTTTGTGAACTCAGCCCCAGGACCAACTGGATGAGGGGACTGAGGCTTCCGTGTGTTAGTACAACAGGTTTGTGAACTCAGCCCCAGGACCAGCTGGATGAGGGGACTCTTTTCTTTGCTCAGCTCTTGGCATTGCAGGTCTTGGTAATGATATGAGAGGGGGTCACTGTATTATAGTGTCACTGCTGGGTCACTGCTGCTCCAGTTTCAACTGTTCTGCCTTATTATTATTCGACCATGCTGGTCATTTATGAACATTTGAACATCTTGGCCATGTTCTGTTATAATCTCCACCCGGCACAGCCAGAAGAGGACTGGCCACCCCACATAGCCTGGTTCCTCTCTAGGTTTCTTCCTAGGTTTTGGCCTTTCTAGGGAGTTTTTCCTAGCCACCGTGCTTCTACACCTGCATTGCTTGCTGTTTGGGGTTTTAGGCTGGGTTTCTGTACAGCACTTTGAGATATCAGCTGATGTACGAAGGGCTATATAAATACATTTGATTTGATTTGATTTGATTATAGATGTTTCCAAAACATAATTGCTTTTTTATTTCGTTTTTATTATTAGTGGATATTGGCCTAATTCTGCCCTGCGTGCATTGTTTGTAGTTTCCTCTGGACATGTAGGAGAATCTTACAGAACTCTGCATGCAGGGTTTCAATGGGGTGTTTGTCCCATTTGATGAAATCTTGTTTTGCAAGTGGACCCCACACCTCGCTGCCATAAAGTGCAATTGGTTCAATGACATATTCAATTACTTTTAGCAAAATTTTAATAGGTATTTCAATTTGAATGGGCTTTTTAATGGGGTAGAATGCCCTGCGTGCTTTCTCTCTCAGCTCATTCACTGCCTCATTAAGGTGTTCAGCTTATTATTAAACCTCACTAATTGTAGTGTCTGCAGGACTCTATATATTTTGTACCAATTGAAAACTTTGGTCTAATTCCCTGAGATCTGGATCTTCTCTGGAAAATCATAATTTTTGTCTTTTTGGGGTTTGCTGCCAGGGCCCAGGTCTGGCAGTACTGCTCTAGCAGGTCCAGGCTCTGCTGTAGGCCATGTGCTGTGGGGGTTTACTGCCAGGGCCCAGGTCTGGTAGTACTGCTCTAGCAGGTCCAGGCTCTGCTGTAGGCCATGTGCTGTGGGGGTTTACTGCCAGGGCCCAGGTCTGGTAGTACTGCTCTAGCAGGTCCAGGCTCTGCTGTAGGCCATGTGCTGTGGGGGTTTACTGCCAGGGCCCAGGTCTGGTAGTACTGCTCTAGCAGGTCCAGGCTCTGCTGTAGGCCATGTGCTGTGGGGGTTTACTGCCAGGGCCCAGGTCTGGTAGTACTGCTCTAGCAGGTCCAGGCTCTGCTATAGGCCATGTGCTGTGGGGGTTTACTGCCAGGGCCCAGGTCTGGCAGTACTGCTCTAGCAGGTCCAGGCTCTGCTGTAGGCCATGTGCTGTGGGGGTTTACTGCCAGGGCCTAGGTCTGGTAGTACTGCTCTAGCAGGTCCAGGCTCTGCTGTAGGCCATGTGCTGTGGGGGTTTACTGCCAGGGCCCAGGTCTGGTAGTACTGCTCTAGCAGGTCCAGGCTCTGCTGTAGGCCATGTGCTGTGGGGGTTTACTGCCAGGGCCCAGGTCTGGCAGTACTGCTCTAGCAGGTCCAGGCTCTGCTGTAGGCCATGTGATGTGGGGGTTTACTGTCAGGGCCCAGGTCTGGCAGTACTGCTCTAGCAGGTCCAGGCTCTGCTGTAGGCCATGTGCTGTGGGTGACAGCAGGCATAGGTCATCTGTGAAGAGTAGGCATTTAACTTCCTTCTGAAGTGTGGAGACCAACACCAGGGGCTGAGGATTTTTCTAGAGTAGTGGCCAATTCGTTGATGTAAATATTGAAGAGTGCAGGGCTCAGATTGCAACCCTGGCGAAGGCCCCGCCTCTGGTTAAAAAATTATGTTATTTTCCTGCCCATTTTAATGCTGCACCTATTGCCAGTATACATTGATTTAATTATGTCCTATGTTTTACCCACTACACCACTTTCAATAACTTTGTAGAACAGTCTTGTATGCCAAATAGAATCAAATGCTTTTTGGAAGTCGATAAAGCAAGTGTATATTTTGGTATTATTTTGGTGGGCATGTTTATCTATCAGGATGTGTAAGGGTGTAAATATGATCAGTCGTGCGATGTTTTGGTATAAATCCAATTAGGCTTTTACTCAAGAAATTGGGCTTATTAAGGAAGTTTAGAACTCTTACATTTATAATACCAGAGAAAACCTTCCCCAGGTTACTGTTCACACAAATGCCTCTGTAATTGTTAGGGTCAAATTTGTCTCCGTTCTTAAAGATTTGGGGTTATGAATCCTTCTTCCAGATGTCAGGATCAAATTAAACAGTTTTAATATAGCCAATTGAAATGTT
>NW_024609594.1:110000-137500 GCF_018296145.1 Oncorhynchus tshawytscha | reverse complement strand
AGAGAGAGAGAGTTAGTGGACAGGGAGAAGGGAAAGGAGAGAGAGAGTTAGTGGACAGGGAGAAGGGAAAGGAGAGAGAGTTAGTGGACAGGGAGAAGGGAAAGGAGAGAGAGAGAGAGTTAGTGGACAGGGAGAAGGGAAAGGAGAGAGAGAGAGAGTTAGTGGACAGGGAGAAGGGAAAGGAGAGAGAGAGAGAGTTAGTGGACAGGGAGAAGGGAAAGGAGAGAGAGAGAGTTAGTGGACAGGGAGAAGGGAAAGGAGAGAGAGAGAGTTAGTGGACAGGGAGAAGGGAAAGGAGAGAGAGAGAGAGAGTTAGTGGACAGGGAGAAGGGAAAGGAGAGAGAGAGAGAGTTAGTGGACAGGGAGAAGGGAAAGGAGAGAGGTGGACAGGGAGAAGGGAAAGGAGAGGAGAGAGTTAGTGGACAGGGAGAAGGGAAAGTAGAGGGAGAGAGTTAGTGGACAGGGAGAAGGGAAAGGAGAGGGAGAGAGTTAGTGGACAGGGAGAAGGGAAAGGAGAGAGAGAGAGTTAGTGGACAGGGAGAAGGGAAAGGAGAGAGAGAGAGTTAGTGGACAGGGAGAAGGGAAAGGAGAGAGAGAAGGCGATGAGAGAGAGAGAGGAAGAGGAGAGAGAGAACTGACAAACCAACGGTAATACCAAATATGGACAATGCGTTCCGAGCTACCCCCTCACCTTCCTTGCCCACAAAACCTGAATGCAGGGCATCTCTGTGTGTGTGTGTCTGTCTCTGTGAGGAGCGGGGGAATCTCTGCTTTAATCTGTGTACTAATCTCTCAACCACAAAACAAATGAAAAGTGTAAAGCGTTCTGACGTAGGTCTCTCTCTGTCTGTCTCTCTCTCTCTCTCTCTCTCTCTGTCTGTCTGTCTGTCTCTGTCTGTCTGTCTGTCTGTCTGTCTGTCTGTCTGTCTGTCTGTCTCTCTCTCTCTGTCTCTCTCTCTCTCTCTCTCTCTCTCTCTCTCTCTCTCTCTCTCTCTCTCTCTCTCTCTCTCTCTCTCTCTCTCTCTCTCTCTCTCTGTCTCTCTCTCTGTCTCTCTGCTCTCTCGCTCTCTCTCTCTCTCTCTCTCTGTCTCTCTCTCTCTCTCTCTCTCTGTCTCTCTCTCTCTCTCTCTCTGCTCTCTCTCGCTCTCTCTCTCTCTCTCTCTCTCTCTCTCTCTGTCTCTCTCTGTCTCTCTCTCTCTCTCTCTCTCTCTCTCGCTCTCTCTCGTCTCTCTCTCTCTCTGTCTCTCTCTCGCTCTCCCTCGCTCTCTCTCTCTCTCTCTCTCTCTCTCGCTCTCTCTCTCTCTCTCTCTCTCTCTCTCTCTCTCTCTCTCTCTCTCTATCTCTCTATCCATCCCCACCTACCATTTTCCTCTTGTCAATCTATCCCCTAATTCTGTCTTTTTTTAAATTATGGATCCCCATTAGTTTCTGCCAAGGCAGCAGCTACTCTTCCTGGGGTTTATTATGGATCCCCATTAGTTTCTGCCAAGGCAGCAGCTACTCTTCCTGGGGTTTATTATGGATCCCCATTAGTTCCTGCCAAGGCAGCAGCTACTCTTCCTGGGGTTTATTATGGATCCCCATTAGTTTCTGCCAAGGCAGCAGCTACTCTTCCTGGGGTTTAATATGGATCCCCATTAGTTTCTGCCAAGGCAGCAGCTACTCTTCCTGGGGTTTATTATGGATCCCCATTAGTTCCTGCCAAGGCAGCAGCTACTCTTCCTGGGGTTTATTATGGATCCCCATTAGTTCCTGCCAAGGCAGCAGCTACTCTTCCTGGGGTTTATTATGGATCCCCATTAGTTCCTGCCAAGGCAGCAGCTACTCTTCCTGGGGTTTATTATGGATCCCCATTAGTTCCTGCCAAGGCAGCAGCTACTCTTCCTGGGGTTTATTATGGATCCCCATTAGTTCCTGCCAAGGCAGCAGCTACTCTTCCTGGGGTTTATTATGGTCCCCATTAGTTCCTGTCAAGGCAGCAGCTACTCTTCCTGGGGTTTATTATGGATCCCCTGTTAGTTCCTGCCAAGGTCAGCAGCTACTCTTCCTGGGGTTTATTATGGATCCCTCTGTCTCTCTGTTAGTTCCTGCCAAGGCAGCAGCTACTCTTCCTGGGGTTTATTATGGATCCCCATTAGTTCCTGCCAAGGCAGCAGCTACTCTTCCTGGGGTTTATTATGGATCCCCATTAGTTCCTGCCAAGGCAGCAGCTACTCTTCCTGGGGTTTATTATGGATCCCCTGTTAGTTCCTGCCAAGGCAGCAGCTACTCTTCCTGGGGTTTATTATGGATCCCCATTAGTTCCTGCCAAGGCAGCAGCTACTCTTCCTGGGGTTTATTATGGATCCCCATTAGTTCCTGTCAAGGCAGCAGCTACTCTTCCTGGGGTTTATTATGGATCCCCGTTAGTTCCTGCCAAGGCAGCAGCTACTCTTCCTGGGGTTTATTATGGATCCCCACCTTAGTTCCTGTCAAGGCAGCAGCTACTCTTCCTGGGGTTTATTATGGATCCCCATTAGTTCCTGTCAAGGCAGCAGCTACTCTTCCTGGGGTTTATTATGGATCCCCATTAGTTCCTGCCAAGGAGCAGCTACTCTTCCTGGGGTTTATTATGGATCCCCATTAGTTCCTGCCAAGGCAGCAGCTACTCTTCCTGGGGTTTATTATGGATCCCCATTAGTTCCTGTCAAGGCAGCAGCTACTCTTCCTGGGGTTTATTATGGATCCCCTTTAGTTCCTGCCAAGGCAGCAGCTACTCTTCCTGGGGTTTATTATGGATCCCCGTTAGTTCCTGCCAAGGCAGCAGCTACTCTTCCTGGGGTTTATTATGGATCCCCATTAGTTCCTGCCAAGGCAGCAGCTACTCTTCCTGGGGTTTACTATGGATCCCCATTAGTTCCTGTCAAGGCAGCAGCTACTCTTCCTGGGGATTACTATGGATCCCCATTAGTTCCTGTCTATTATGACATCTTCATCTTTTTGTTCAGTTTAGTCACATGATTTCTCAATTTGCAGTACGTTTGCCAATGTAGTGGACAGGGAGAATGGAGACTTATGTGCCATTCCTTTTGCCTCATCCCTCTCAACCATTTGTTCAATTCCTCATCAATCCACTGGGATGTAACAGTTTTTACTTTCATAATGGGAGCTGCTTGTTACTAACTGGGATAAGACATTTCATAAATGTGTGAAGTGCAGCGTCTGTTTGCTCCTCATTACACACCTGAGACCAACACATATTCTTTACATCAACAACACAGGAATTACAAAAACAACTTATTGGATGACCTCACTATATGACCTCACTACACTACATTAGGCCCCGCCTTTGGAACTTTGGTTTTCCTAGATATGGCTGCTATATCGTGATCATTACATCCAATGCATCTGGATACGGCTTTCAAGCACATTTCTGCAGCATTAGTAAAGATGTGATCAATACATGTTGATGATTCCATTCCTGTTCTGTTTGTAACTGCTAGGTGGACTGATAACCTCAACCAGGTCGCAGGCATCTCTCTCTTCTCTTTCATTAATATATTCTCTGTCTCTCTCTTCTCCCCCATCTCTCTCTTCTCTTTCATTAATATATTCTCTGTCTCTCTCTTCTCCCCCATCTCTCTCTTCTCTTTCATTAATATATTCTCTGTCTCTCTCTTCTCCCCCATCTCTCTCCATTAATCTATTCTCTGTCTCTCTTCTCCCCCATCTCTCTCTTCTCATTCAATCTATTCTCTGTCTCTCTCTTCTCCCCCATCTCTCTCTCTCTCTTTCATTCATTCTATTCTCTGTCTCTCTCTTCTCCCCCTCTCTCTCTCTTCTCTTTCATTAATATATTCTCTGTCTCTCTCTTCTCCCCCATCTCTCTCTTCTTTCATTAATCATTCTCTGTCTCTCTCTTCTCCCCCATCTCTCTCTTCTATTATTATTCTCTGTCTCTCTCTTCTCCCCCATCTCTCTCTTCTCTTTCATTAATATATTCTCTGTCTCTCTCTTCTCCCCCATCTCTCTCTTCTCTTTCATTAATCTATTCTCTGTCTCTCTCTTCTCCCCCATCTCTCTCTTCTCTTTCATTCATATATTCTCAGTCTCTCTCTTTCTCTTTCATTCATCTTATCCCTTAATCTCTATGTACCCCTCTTTTCTCCTCATCACTTGGGTTTCTCACCCCCTCTAGACACATGCGATCTTCCTCCCCCTTCTCCGTCCCTGTGTACCCCTCTCTGCCCATTCCTTTCATTCTTCCCCTCCTCCTTTCTCTCCACCTCTCATCTTCCCCTTCTCTCTCAGGGAGAGATTTAATGAGGGGAGCTCCCTCCCGTCTGCTCCATACAATCTCTCTCTCTTCCTTCTCTCTCAGGGAGAGACTTAATGAGGGGAGCTCCCTCCCGTATGCTCCATACAATCTCTCTCTCTTCCTTCTCTCTCAGTCTCTCTCTCTGCATCTCATGTCTCTCTCATCTCATGTCTCATGTCTCTCTGCATCTCATTCTCTCTCAGTCTCTCTCTCTGCATCTCATGTCTCTCTGCATCTCATGTCGCTCTCTCTGCATCTCATGTCTCTCTCTCTCTGCATCTCATGTCTCTCTCTCTCTCTCTCTCTCTCACTCTCTCTCTCACTCTCTCTCTCACTCTCCCCCAGGAGGAGAGGAAAGGGGGCAGAGAGATAGAGAGTGAGAGAGAGCTTAGGTTCTGTAACTCCTAACCCTAGAAGATAGCAACAGAGAACAGACAGAACAAAATGAGATGATAGGTCCTTAGTGTTAGAACAGACAGGTCCTTAGGGAAAGAGCCTTCAGACAGTATCTCTACAAGTCATTTATCACTGGGCTTTACTAGTGGGAAAGAGCCTTCAGACAGTATCTCTACAAGTCATTTAATCATTTATCACTGGGCTTTACTAGTGGGAAAGAACCTTCAGACAGTATCTCTACAAGTCATTTATCATAGGGCTTTACTAGTGGGAAAGAGCCTTCAGACAGTATCTCTACAAGTCATTTAACACTGGGCTTTACTAGTGGGTTAGAGCCTTCAGACAGTATCTCTACAAGTCATTTAATCATTTATCACTGGGCTTTACTAGTGGGAAAGAACCTTCAGACAGTATCTCTACAAGTCATTTATCATAGGGCTTTACTAGTGGGAAAGAACCTTCAGACAGTATCTCTACAAGTCATTTATCATAGGGCTTTACTAGTGGGATAGAGCCTTCAGACAGTATCTCTACAAGTCATTTATCACTGGGCTTTACTAGTGGGAAAGAGCCTTCAGACAGTATCTCTACAAGTCATTTAACACTGGGCTTTACTAGTGAGAAAGAGCCTTCAGACAGGATCTCTACAAGTCATTTATCACTGGGCTTTACTCGTGGGAAAGAGCCTTCAGACAGTATCTCTACAAGTCATTTGAGATTTCAAGAAGTATATACAGTGCATTCGGGTAGTTCCAAACATCTTCCATTTCAGAATGATGGAGGCCACTGTGTTCTTGGGGATTTCAATGCTGCAGAAATATTTTGGTACCTTTCACCAGATCTGTGCCTCGACACAATCCTGTCTCGGAGCTCTACGGATAATTCCGTAGTAGGATGTATATTGTAGTATACAGTATATATTGGTATGTATATTGTAGTATACTGTATATAGTGGGATGTATATTGTAGTATACTGTATATAGTTGTATGTATATTGTAGTATACTGTATATAGTGGTATGTATATTGTAGTATACTGTATATCGTGGGATGTATATTGTAGTATACTTTGAGAAACGAGGCCAATCCCAGTGTTTGGCTCAGTCCAGTACTACTGATCTACTATGGGCTCACGCCTTCAGACAGACAACACATAACTTAAACCACATCAGCCTCAAACTAGGACCAAAATGAACACCTAATGAGATTCCTAATCATGTTGGATACACCCCAAACTATGGTTGAGATGAGATCCCATCAACAGCTTCGCTACTTGAACAGCTATTATGTAGTCTACATAGTGTCGTACTCTATGTATCTCTATGGTGTCAATTGACCAGGTATCCCTTGTAAAATAAAGGATAAATATTCATATAAATAAACTGTTTTTGTAGACAACAGATCTGTTTCTGCTTCTAGCACAATTATTTCCATCCATTGTCTTGAAAGCTCATTTACCCAGGGACACACAGCTACTCTCCAGGTAGAATACACCAAGTAGCAGTTCAACAGTGACATCCAACATTTTTTTTTTTTTTTTTTAACCTTTATTTAACTAGGCAAGTCAATTAAGAACAAATTCTTATTTTCAATGACAGCCTAGGAACAGTGGGTTAACTGCCTGTTCAGGGGCAGAACGACAGATTTGTCAGCTTGTCAGCTCAGGGGTTTGAACTTGCAACCTTCCGGTTACTAATCCAACGCTCTAACCACTAGGCTACCCTGCCACACCCCCCAAAAAAACCTGCACACATTGCTTCCGCCAATTCTCCCATCTGTCCAATTAGTGTACCACTTAGCGTTTGATGTAGCCTAGTTCCGCAACGCCTGAGGTTTGGTCCGTGTTGTATTAATCAGAGTTAATTTGTTAGAAACCAAAAAAAAAGGGTCATTAATTAATCAAATAACGAAATAGAGGCTTCTTTGTACACAAGCCATCGTTACTAACACATGGGTTAGCCGCTGGCTCCATCGCTTAGTAGGTCAGACCTAGGCTTCACCATTCAACGGAATGTTTTTCTTCCTTCAGCGCTAGTCAGGGCCCATTACTTTCGGGTGGGTGCACACGCTAAGCTAAAGCTAAGCTAACGCTAACCCGGGCCCGTATTACTCACGGATGGGTGCACACGCTAAGCTAATGCTAAGCTAACGCTAAGTCATGTTGCATTAGTTTGCGGATGGGAGCACTTGCAATGCTAATCGCTAATAGCTTCCTCCTGCTGCCTCTCTGGACAGAAAGGGCTAGTTGAGCAGGCAGAGAACAGATAGAACCCAGAGAGAGTTTCACAACCCTGTTGCCTACGTCACACTAGCTGTTATAGAGCTACAGTAGGCTTGCATCACAAATGATACCCTATGTCTTATGGGCTGTGGTCAAAAGTAGTGCACTATATAGGGAATAGGGTCCCATTTGGAATGCCGCAACCTACTCTAATCCCCCTTGTGTTTATCATTAGCATTAATGGCTAATGAAGAAAAATTCCCTATTCAAGTATTCAAGTCATTGTGAGGTAATTGTATTAGAGTTCTATATCCATTGTTACTGCATTCCGAGGGAGAATCTCATGGACTGCAGTTCACAGGTTCCCAAGCAGAACTAATATCTGTCAAAACAAGAGGTTATGTAGAGTAGACCTATATCATGTTTTCATGGTTTATCATGTCATACCAGTGTAGTTGACTACTGGAGACTGATTCAGAGGGTTGGTCATGGTATACTAGTGTAGTTGGAGACTAATTCAGAGGGTTGGTCATGGTATACTAGTGTAGTTGGAGACTAATTCAGAGGGTTGGTCATGTCCTACTAGTGTAGTTGGAGACTAATTCAGAGGGTTGGTCATGGTATACTAGTGTAGTTGGAGACTAATTCAGAGGGTTGGTCATTGGTCAGAGGGTTGGTCACTAGTGTAGTTGGAGACTAATTCAGAGGGTTGGTCATGGTATACTAGTGTAGTAATTCAGAGGGTTGGTCAGACTAAGTTGGAGACTAATTCAGAGGGTTGGTCATGGTATACTAGTGTAGTTGGAGACTAATTCAGAGGGTTGGTCATGGTATACTAGTGTAGTTGGAGACTAATTCAGAGGGTTGGTCATGGTATACTAGTGTAGTTGGAGACTAATTCAGAGGGTTGGTCATGGTATACTAGTGTAGTTGGAGACTAATTCAGAGGGTGGTCATGTTACTAGTGAGAGACTAATTCAGAGGGTTGGTCATGTTACTAGTGTAGTTGGAGACTAATTCAGAGGGTTGGTCATGGTATACTAGTGTAGTTGGAGACTAATTCAGAGGGTTGGTCATGGTATACTAGTGTAGTTGGAGACTAATTCAGAGGGTTGGTCATGGTATACTAGTGTAGTTGGAGACTAATTCAGAGGGTTGGTCATGGTATACTAGTGTAGTTGGAGACTAATTCAGAGGGTTGGTCATGGTATACTAGTGTAGTTGGAGACTAATTCAGAGGGTTGGTCATGTCCTACTAGTGTAGTTGGAGACTAATTCAGAGGGTTGGTCATGGTATACTAGTGTAGTTGGAGACTAATTCAGAGGGTTGGTCAGGGTATACTAGTGTAGTTGGAGACTAATTCAGAGGGTTGGTCATGGTATACATGTAGTTGGAGACTAATTCAGAGGGTTGGTCATACTACTAATTCAGAGGTTCACTGTGTATTCAGACATTTCACTAGTGAGGTATACTACACCTGTTGTATTCAGCATTTCATGTACTGTGAGTATACTACACCTGTTGTATTCAGCATTTCCCGTAAGGTCTACTACACCTGTTGTATTCAGCATTTCACTGTAAGGTCTACTACACCTGTTATTCAGCATTTCAGTAAGGTCATTACACCTGTTGTATTCAGATTTCTGTAAGGTCTACTACACCTGTTGTATTCAGCATTTCACTGTAAGGTCTACTACACCTGTTGTATTCAGCATTTCACTGTAAGGTCTACTACACCTGTTGTATTCAGCATTTCACTGTAAGGTCTACTACACCTGTTGTATTCAGCATTTCACTGTAAGGTCTACTACACCTGTTGTATTCAGCATTTCACTGTAAGGTCTACTACACCTGTTGTATTCAGCATTTCACTGTAAGGTCTACTACACCTGTTGTATTCAGCATTTCACTGTAAGGTCTACTACACCTGTTGTATTCAGCATTTCACTGTAAGGTCTACTACACCTGTTGTATTCAGCATTTCACTGTAAGGTCTACTACACCTGTTGTATTCAGCATTTCCTGTAAGGTCTACTACACCTGTTGTATTCAGCATTTCACTGTAAGGTCTACTACACCTGTTGTATTCAGCATTTCACTGTAAGGTCTACTACACCTGTTGTATTCAGCATTTCACTGTAAGGTCTACTACACCTGTTGTATTCAGCATTTCACTGTCTACTACACCTGTTGTATTCTACTACTACTACACCTGTTGTATTCAGCATTTCACTGTAAGGTCTACTACACCTGTTGTATTCAGCATTTCACTGTAAGGTCTACTACACCTGTTGTATTCGGCATTTCACTGTAAGGTCTACTACACCTGTTGTATTCAGCATTTCACTGTAAGGTCTACTACACCTGTTGTATTCAGCATTTCACTGTGAGGTCTACTACACCTGTTGTATTCAGCATTTCACTGTGAGGTCTACTACACTTGTTGTATTCAGCATTTCACTGTAAGGTCTACTACAGCTGTTGTATTCAGTATTTCACTGCAAGGTCTACTACACCTGTTGTATTCAGGTGACTAATAACATTTGATTTGATTATGTATTAGGATGGCAGATGTGTGAGAAGAGACTGTGAGGACAGGAGAGGCACAGCGAGGTCAATATACAGCGTTTTGAGTACATACAATCCTCAGATTACACTGTATGTGTGTGAGTGTTTGTATATCTGTGCGTTTGTTTGCGCATGTGTGTGTGTGCACGGGTGTGTTTGTGTGTGTGTGTGTGTGTGTGTGTGTGTGTGCGCATGTGTGTGTGTGTTTGTGTGCACGGGTGTGTGCGATTTCATGTGTCGTGAGACAAGCTCCTTGCATATCCTACAGATGAGATTTGAATCACACAGAGTTGTTCCTTGTCGGGTCACATGATCAGGACAAATGACCTTCTGACTCTGACCCTTCATCTCGCAGTAGGAAAATAATCCCGCAGCAACAGGAAATGTGAAATATCCATTTATGTGGATTATAATCAATAGACAACAAAAGGTGGAAAAACGTAAAAAGGGGTGTGAATCCTTCTTTATTTCATTTGTCTTACGCCGCCTGGTACCAGGCGGTCTCTCCTCCGTACTAACCAGGCTCAACCCTGGACAGGCGTGTTCAAGGGGGGGGTGTATCCACAAGTGTATTTTTGTACCCCTGTTTTCTCCCTGAATTAGGTCCTTTGGCTCATCCCTGCAACTCCTCAATGTGCTCGGGAGAGGCGAAGGTGGAGTCAGGCGTCCTCTGAAACGTGACCCGCCTGGCCGGCTACTTCTTATCGCAATGCTCGCTTGACCCGGATGTCAGCCGCAAACACCGTGTCGGAAGAAACACCGGTCGACTGACGTCCGGAGTCAGCTCGCAGGCGCCCGGCCCTGTCACAAGGAGTCGCTAGAGCACGATGAGCCAAGGAAAGCCCCACCGGCCAAACCCTCCCCTAACCCGGACGGCCCTGTCACAAGGAGTCACTAGAGCACGATGAGCCAAGGAAAGCCCCACCGGCCAAACCCTCCCCTAACCCGGACGGCCCTGTCACAAGGAGTCACTAGAGCACGATGAGCCAAGGAAAGCCCCACCGGCCAAACCCTCCCCTAACCCGGACGGCGCTGGGCCAATGGTGCTCTGTCCTGTGGGGCTCCCGGTCACAGACAGTTGTGGATTGAACTCCAGGCTGTAGGCTGTAGCTTCAACACTGCGGGTGGGAATACTTTCTGAAGGCACTGTGTTTATGAAGCATATATCAAATCAAATCAAATGTTATTTGTCACATGCGCCGAATACAACAGGTGTAGTAGACCTTACAGTGAAATGCTTACTTACATAACCAATGCAGTTTTAAGAAAAATAAGAGTTAAAAAAAATATAGATACAAATAACACAGGGGGTACCGAGTCAATGTGGAGGCTATATAGAGGGGGTACTGGTACCGAGTCAATGTGGAGGCTATATACAGGGTGTTACAGTACAGAGTCAATGTGGAGGCTATATACAGGGGGTACTGGTACCGAGTCAATGTGGAGGCTATATACAGGGGGTACCAGTACCGAGTCAATGTGGAGGATATATACAGGGTGTTACAGTACAGAGTCAATGTGGAGGCTATATACAGGGTGTTACAGTACAGAGTCAATGTGGAGGCTATATACAGGGTGTTACAGTACAGAGTCTATGTGGAGGCTATATACAGGGGGTACTGGTACCGAGTCCATGTGGAGACTATATACAGGGGGTACCGGTACAGAGTCAATGTGGAGGCTATATACAGGGGGTACCGGTACCGAGTCAATGTGGAGGCTATATACAGGGGTACTGGTACCGAGTCAATGTGGAGGCTATATACAGGGGTACTGGTACAGAGTCCATGTGGAGACTATATACAGGGGTACCGGTACAGAGTCAATGTGGAGGCTATATACAGGGGGTACTGGTACCGAGTCAATGTGGAGGCTATATACAGGGGTACTGGTACCGAGTCAATGTGGAGGCTATATACAGGGGGTACTGGTACCGAGTCAATGTGGAGGCTATATATAGGGGGTACCGGTACAGAGTCAATGTGGAGGCTATATACAGGGGGTACCGGTACAGAGTCAATGTGTAGGCTATATACAGGGGGTACCGGTACAGAGTCAATGTGGAGGCTATATACAGGGGTACCGGTACAGAGTCAATGTGGAGGCTATATACAGGCGTACCGGTACAGAGTCAATGTGGAGGCTATATACAGGGGGTACTGGTACAGAGTCAATGTGGAGACAATATACAGGGTGTTACGGTACAGAGTCAATGTGGAGGCTATATGCAGGGGGTACCGGTATAGAGTCAATGTGGAGGCTATATACAGGGGGTACCGGTACAGACTCAATGTGGAGGCTATATACAGGGGGTACCGGTACAGAGTCAATGTGGAGGCTAAATACAGGGGGTACCGGTACAGAGTCAATGTGCAGGCTATATGCAGGGGGTACCGGTACAGAGTCAATGTGGAGAGTATATACAGGGGTACCGACCGGTACAGAGTCAATGTGGAGGCTATATACATGGGGTACCGGTACAGAGTCAATGTGTGGAGGTACAGGTTAGTAATGAGGCTATATACAGGGGTACCGGTACAGAGTCAATGTGTGGAGGTACAGGTTAGTAATGAGGCTATATACAGGGGGTACCGGTACAGAGTCAATGTGGAGGCTATATACAGGGGGTACCGGTACAGAGTCAATGTGCAGGGGCACCGGTTAGTAATGAGGCTATATACAGGGGGTACCGGTACAGAGTCAATGTGGCACCGGTTACTCGAGGTAATATACACTGCTCAAAAAAATAAAGGGAACACTAAAATAACACATCCTAGATCTGAATGAATGAAATATTCTTATTAAATACTTTTTTCTTTACATAGTTGAATGTGCTGAGAACAAAATTACACAAAAATTATCAATGGAAATCAAATTTATCAACCCATGGAGGTCTGGATTTGGAGTCACACTCAAAATTAAAGTGGAAAACCACACTACCGGCTGATCCAACTTTGATGTAATGTGCTTAAAACAAGTCCAAATGAGGCTCAGTAGTGTGTGTGGCCTCCACGTGCCTGTATGACCTCCCTACAACGCCTGGGCATGCTCCTGATGAGGTGGCGGATGGTCTCCCGAGGGATCTCCTCCCAGACCTGGACGAAAGCATCCGCAAACTCCTGGACAGTCTGTGGTGCAATGTGGCGTTGGTGGATGGAGCGAGACATGATGTCCCAGATGTGCTCAATTGGATTCAGGTCTGGGGAACGGGCGGGCCAGTCCATAGCATCAATGCCTTCCTCTTGCAGAAACGGCTGACACACTCCAGCCACATGAGGTCTAGCATTGTCTTGCATTAGGAGGAACCCAGGGCCAACCGCACCAGAATATGGTCTCACAAGGGGTCTGAGGATCTCATCTCGGTACCTAATGGCAGTCAGGCTACCTCTGGCGAGCACATGGAGGGCTGTGCGGCCCCCAAAGAAATGCCACCCCACACCATGACTGACCCACCGCCAAACCGGTCATGCTGGAGGATGTTGCAGGCAGCAGAACGTTCTCCAAGGCGTCTCCAGACTGTCACGTCTGTCACATGTGCTCAGTGTGAACCTGCTTTCATCTGTGAAGAGCACAGGGCGCCAGTGGCGAATTTTCCAATCTTGGTGTTCTCTGGCAAATGCCAAACGTCCTGCACGGTGTTGGGCTGTAAGCACAACCCCTACCTGCGGACGTCGGGCCCTCGTACCACCCTCATGGAGTCTGTTTCTGACCGTTTGAGCAGACACATGCACATTTGTGACCTGCTGGAGGTCATTTTGCAGGGCTCTGGCAGTGCTCCTCCTGCTCCTACATGCACGAAGGCGGAGGTAGCGGTCCTGCTGCTGGGTTGTTGCCCTCCTACGGCCTCCTCCACGTCTCCTGATGTACTGGCCTGTCTCCTGGTAGCGCCTCCATGCTCTGGACACTACGCTGACAGACACAGCAAACCTTCTTGCCACATCCCGCATTGATGTGCCATCCTGGATGAGCTGCACTACCTGAGCCACTTGTGTGGGTTGTAGACTCCGTCTCATGCTACCACTAGAGTGAAAGAACCGCCAGCATTCAAAAGTGACCAAAACATCAGCCAGGAAGCATAGGAACTGAGAAGTGGTCTGTGGTCCCCACCTGTAGAACCACTCCTTTATTGGGGGTACCTTGCTAAATGCCTATAATTTCCACCTGTTGTCTATTCCATTTGCACAACAGCATGTGAAATTTATTGTCAATCAGTGTTGCTTCCTAAGTGGACAGTTTGATTTCACAGAAGTGTGATTGACTTGGAGTTACATTGTGTTGTTTAAGTGTTCCCTTTATTTTTTTGAGCAGTGTATGTAAGCCTTACGAAGTTCTATAAAAGGTGTCATTAAGACTCGTTAGATATAATGTGTCCTTTCAGGTTCAATATGCTCTGTCAGATTTACTATTAGATGGGTCGTTCCACCAAATGATGACCTTTCTCTTCCATTTGCTATGGTTACGTAGAGATCCTTTGCTATGGTTAAGTAGAGATCTCTTCCCTTTGCTATGGTTAAATAGAGATCCTTTGCTATGGTTAAGTAGAGATCCTTTGCTATGGTTAAGTAGAGATCTATTCCCTCTGCTATGGTTAAGTATAGATCCTTTGCTATGGTTAAGTAGAGATCCTTTGCTATGGTTAAGTAGAGATCTCTTCCCTCTGCTATGGTTAAGTAGAGATCTCTTCCCTTTGCTATGGTTAAGTAGAGATCCTTTGCTATGGTTAAGTAGAGATCCTTTGCTATGGTTAAGTAGAGATCCTTTGCTATGGTTAAGTAGAGATCCTTTGCTATGGTTAAGTAGAGATCTATTCCCTTTGCAATGGTTAAGTAGAGATCCTTTGCTATGGTTAAGTAGAGATCTCTTCCCTCTGCTATGGTTAAGTAGAGGTCCTTTGCTATGGTTAAGTAGAGATCTCTTCCATTTGCTATGGTTAAGTAGAGATCCTTTGCTATGGTTAAGTAGAGATCCTTTGCTATGGTTAAGTAGAGATCTCTTCCCTCTGCTATGGTTAAGTAGAGATCCTTTGCTATGGTTAAGTAGAGATCCTTTGCTATGGTTAAGTAGAGATCCTTTGCTATGGTTAAGTAGAGATCTCTTCCCTTTGCTATGGTTAAGTAGAGATCCTTTGCTATGGTTAAGTAGAGATCCTTTGCTATGGTTAAGTAGAGATCCTTTGCTATGGTTAAGTAGAGATCCTTTGCTATGGTTAAGTAGAGATCTATTCCCTTTGCTATGGTTAAGTAGAGATCCTTTGCTATGGTTAAGTAGAGATCTCTTCCCTCTGCTATGGTTAAGTAGAGGTCCTTTGCTATGGTTAAGTAGAGATCTCTTCCCTTTGCTATGGTTAAGTAGAGATCCTTTGCTATGGTTAAGTAGAGATCTCTTACCTCTGCTATGGTTAAGTAGAGATCATTTGCTATGGTTAAGTAGAGATCTCTTCCCTTTGCTATGGTTAAGTAGAGATCTCTTCCCTCTGCTATGGTTAAGTAGAGATCTATTCCCTCTGCTATGGTTAAGTAGAGATCTCTTCCCTCTGCTATGGTTAAGTAGAGATCCTTTGCTATGGTTAAGTAGAGATCTCTTCCCTTTGCTATGGTTAAGTAGAGATCTATTCCCTCTGCTATGGTTAAGTAGAGATCTCTTCCCTTTGATATGGTTAAGTAGAGATCCTTTGCTATGGTTAAGTAGAGATCTCTTCCCTCTGCTAATGTTAAGTAGAGATCTATTCCCTTTGCTATGGTTAAGTAGAGATCCTTTGCTATGGTTAAGTAGAGATCCTCTGCTATGGTTAAGTAGAGATCTCTTCCCTTTGCTATGGTTAAGTAGAGATCCTTTGCTATGGTTAAGTAGAGATCTCTTCCCTCTGCTAATGTTAAGTAGAGATCTATTCCCTTTGCTATGGTTAAGTAGAGATCCTTTGCTATGGTTAAGTAGAGATCTCTTCCCTCTGCTATGGTTAAGTAGAGATCTCTTCCCTCTGCTAATGTTAAGTAGAGATCTATTCCCTTTGCTATGGTTAAGTAGAGATCCTTTGCTATGGTTAAGTAGAGATCTCTTCCATTTGCTATGGTTAAGTAGAGATCCTTTGCTATGGTTAAGTAGAGATCCTTTGCTATGGTTAAGTAGAGATCTATTCCCTCTGCTATGGTTAAGTAGAGATCCTTTGCTATGGTTAAGTAGAGATCTCTTCCCTTTGCTATGGTTAAGTAGAGATCCTTTGCTATGGTTAAGTAGAGATCCTTTGCTATGGTTAAGTAGAGATCTATTCCCTCTGCTATGGTTAAGTATAGATCCTTTGCTATGGTTAAGTAGAGATCCTTTGCTATGGTTAAGTAGAGATCTCTTCCCTCTGCTATGGTTAAGTAGAGATCTCTTCCCTTTGCTATGGTTAAGTAGAGATCCTTTGCTATGGTTAAGTAGAGATCCTTTGCTATGGTTAAGTAGAGATCCTTTGCTATGGTTAAGTAGAGATCCTTTGCTATGGTTAAGTAGAGATCTATTCCCTTTGCAATGGTTAAGTAGAGATCCTTTGCTATGGTTAAGTAGAGATCTCTTCCCTCTGCTATGGTTAAGTAGAGGTCCTTTGCTATGGTTAAGTAGAGATCTCTTCCATTTGCTATGGTTAAGTAGAGATCCTTTGCTATGGTTAAGTAGAGATCCTTTGCTATGGTTAAGTAGAGATCTCTTCCCTCTGCTATGGTTAAGTAGAGATCCTTTGCTATGGTTAAGTAGAGATCCTTTGCTATGGTTAAGTAGAGATCCTTTGCTATGGTTAAGTAGAGATCTCTTCCCTTTGCTATGGTTAAGTAGAGATCCTTTGCTATGGTTAAGTAGAGATCCTTTGCTATGGTTAAGTAGAGATCCTTTGCTATGGTTAAGTAGAGATCCTTTGCTATGGTTAAGTAGAGATCCTTTGCTATGGTTAAGTAGAGATCTATTCCCTTTGCTATGGTTAAGTAGAGATCCTTTGCTATGGTTAAGTAGAGATCTCTTCCCTTTGCTATGGTTAAGTAGAGATCTCTTCCCTCTGCTATGGTTAAGTAGAGATCTCTTCCCTCTGCTATGGTTAAGTAGAGATCCTTTGCTATGGTTAAGTAGAGATCTCTTCCCTTTGCTATGGTTAAGTAGAGATCTATTCCCTCTGCTATGGTTAAGTAGAGATCTCTTCCCTTTGATATGGTTAAGTAGAGATCCTTTGCTATGGTTAAGTAGAGATCTCTTCCCTCTGCTAATGTTAAGTAGAGATCTATTCCCTTTGCTATGGTTAAGTAGAGATCCTTTGCTATGGTTAAGTAGAGATCCTCTGCTATGGTTAAGTAGAGATCTCTTCCCTTTGCTATGGTTAAGTAGAGATCCTTTGCTATGGTTAAGTAGAGATCTCTTCCCTCTGCTAATGTTAAGTAGAGATCTATTCCCTTTGCTATGGTTAAGTAGAGATCCTTTGCTATGGTTAAGTAGAGATCTCTTCCCTCTGCTATGGTTAAGTAGAGATCTCTTCCCTCTGCTAATGTTAAGTAGAGATCTATTCCCTTTGCTATGGTTAAGTAGAGATCCTTTGCTATGGTTAAGTAGAGATCTCTTCCATTTGCTATGGTTAAGTAGAGATCCTTTGCTATGGTTAAGTAGAGATCCTTTGCTATGGTTAAGTAGAGATCTATTCCCTCTGCTATGGTTAAGTAGAGATCCTTTGCTATGGTTAAGTAGAGATCTCTTCCCTTTGCTATGGTTAAGTAGAGATCCTTTGCTATGGTTAAGTAGAGATCCTTTGCTATGGTTAAGTAGAGATCTATTCCCTCTGCTATGGTTAAGTATAGATCCTTTGCTATGGTTAAGTAGAGATCCTTTGCTATGGTTAAGTAGAGATCTCTTCCCTCTGCTATGGTTAAGTAGAGATCTCTTCCCTTTGCTATGGTTAAGTAGAGATCCTTTGCTATGGTTAAGTAGAGATCCTTTGCTATGGTTAAGTAGAGATCCTTTGCTATGGTTAAGTAGAGATCCTTTGCTATGGTTAAGTAGAGATCTATTCCCTTTGCAATGGTTAAGTAGAGATCCTTTGCTATGGTTAAGTAGAGATCTCTTCCCTCTGCTATGGTTAAGTAGAGGTCCTTTGCTATGGTTAAGTAGAGATCTCTTCCATTTGCTATGGTTAAGTAGAGATCCTTTGCTATGGTTAAGTAGAGATCCTTTGCTATGGTTAAGTAGAGATCTCTTCCCTCTGCTATGGTTAAGTAGAGATCCTTTGCTATGGTTAAGTAGAGATCCTTTGCTATGGTTAAGTAGAGATCCTTTGCTATGGTTAAGTAGAGATCTCTTCCCTTTGCTATGGTTAAGTAGAGATCCTTTGCTATGGTTAAGTAGAGATCCTTTGCTATGGTTAAGTAGAGATCCTTTGCTATGGTTAAGTAGAGATCCTTTGCTATGGTTAAGTAGAGATCCTTTGCTATGGTTAAGTAGAGATCTATTCCCTTTGCTATGGTTAAGTAGAGATCCTTTGCTATGGTTAAGTAGAGATCTCTTCCCTCTGCTATGGTTAAGTAGAGGTCCTTTGCTATGGTTAAGTAGAGATCTCTTCCCTTTGCTATGGTTAAGTAGAGATCCTTTGCTATGGTTAAGTAGAGATCTCTTACCTCTGCTATGGTTAAGTAGAGATCATTTGCTATGGTTAAGTAGAGATCTCTTCCCTTTGCTATGGTTAAGTAGAGATCTCTTCCCTCTGCTATGGTTAAGTAGAGATCTATTCCCTCTGCTATGGTTAAGTAGAGATCTCTTCCCTCTGCTATGGTTAAGTAGAGATCCTTTGCTATGGTTAAGTAGAGATCTCTTCCCTTTGCTATGGTTAAGTAGAGATCTATTCCCTCTGATATGGTTAAGTAGAGATCTCTTCCCTTTGATATGGTTAAGTAGAGATCCTTTGCTATGGTTAAGTAGAGATCTCTTCCCTCTGCTAATGTTAAGTAGAGATCTATTCCCTTTGCTATGGTTAAGTAGAGATCCTTTGCTATGGTTAAGTAGAGATCCTCTGCTATGGTTAAGTAGAGATCTCTTCCCTTTGCTATGGTTAAGTAGAGATTCTTTGCTATGGTTAAGTAGAGATCTCTTCCCTCTGCTAATGTTAAGTAGAGATCTATTCCCTCTGCTATGGTTAAGTAGAGATCCTTTGCTATGGTTAAGTAGAGATCTATTCCCTCTGCTATGGTAAAGTAGAGATCCTCTGCTATGGTTAAGTAGAGATCTCTTCCCTTTGCTATGGTTAAGTAGAGATCCTTTGCTATGGTTAAGTAGAGATCCTTTGCTATGGTTAAGTAGAGATCCTCTGCTATGGTTAAGTAGAGATCTATTCCCTTTGCTATGGTTAAGTAGAGATCCTCTGCTATGGTTAAGTAGAGATCTCTTCCCTTTGCTATGGTTAAGTAGAGATCCTTTGCTATGGTAAAGTAGAGATCCTTTGCTATGGTTAAGTAGAGATCCTTTGCTATGGTTAAGTAGAGATCCTTTGCTATGGTTAAGTAGAGATCCTTTGCTATGGTTAAGTAGAGACCCTCTGCTATGGTTAAGTAGAGATCTCTTCCCTTTGCTATGGTTAAGTAGAGATCCTTTGCTATGGTTAAGTAGAGATCCTTTGCTATGGTTAAGTAGAGATCCTTTGCTATGGTTAAGTAGAGATCCTTTGCTATGGTTAAGTAGAGATCCTTTGCTATGGTTAAGTAGAGATCCTTTGCTATGGTTAAGTAGAGATCCTTTGCTATGGTTAAGTAGAGATCCTTTGCTATGGTTAAGTAGAGATCCTTTGCTATGGTTAAGTAGAGATCCTTTGCTATGGTTAAGTAGAGATCCTCTGCTATGGTTAAGTAGAGACCCTCTGCTATGGTTAAGTAGAGATGGTGCACCACTATGGCATGTGAAAGCCTGTTAGATTAAATGAAGTGCCCTCTGCTATGGTTAAGTAGAGATGGTGCACCACACTATGTGAAAGCCTGTTAGATTAAATGCCCTTTGATATAGACCACATAAAACATTCAATTCATATGTGTAATATGAATCTAAAGTGACATGTGCCTCTGTGCACCGTTGTGACTTTCAAGGAAGATTTGAACCCACTTAAAAAAAAAACTTTAAAAAAGTCTCCTAAATTATCCACCGTCATTGTAAAGCCCTACTTATCGTGTTACTTTGACAAAAAGTCATTTCTGAAGATGATGAGATTAAGTGATTTTTATTTATTTATCTGTGATCATTTTATGAAGGTCAACCTTGTTTACGTCAACTGAACTCCCCTTTTTAATATGATGAAAAAAAATATATATTTTTTAAATATATATTTTTTTTTTTTTTTTTTTTTTTTTTTACATCTAATAGTCAAATCATAGCAGATGAGCTGGTTCTCGTCTTTTTGACTATTTTCTGGAATTTCTGGAGTTTTGTGGTGGAAGACTGAGACCGTTTCGAGAATAACAAGTCAACCCTGTTACCCATAGATAGACAGGCTAGAATAACAAGTCAACCCTGTTACCCATAGACAGACAGGCTAGAATAACAAGTCAACCCTGTTACCCATAGATAGACAGGCTAGAATAGCAGTCAACCCTGTTACCCATAGACAGACAGGCTAGAATAACAAGTCAACTCTGTTACCCATAGACAGACAGGCTAGAATAACAAGTCAACCCTGTTACCCATAGACAGACAGGCTAGAATAACAAGTCAACCCTGTTACCCATAGACAGACAGGCAGGCTAGAATAACAAGTCAACCCTGTTACCCATAGATAGACAGACAGGCTAGAATAACAAGTCAACCCTGTTACCCATAGACAAGACAGGCTAGAATAACAAGTCAACCCTGTTACCGATAGACAGACAGGCTAGAATAACAAGTCAACCCTGTTACCCATAGACAGACAGGCTAGAATAACAAGTCAACCCTGTTACCCATAGACAGACAGGCTAGAATAACAAGTCAACCCTGTTACCCATAGACAGACAGGCTAGAATAACAAGTCAACCCTGTTACCCATAGATAGACAGGCTAGAATAACAAGTCAACTCTGTTACCCATAGACAGACAGGCTAGAATAACAAGTCAACCCTGTTACCCATAGATAGATAGACAGGCTAGAATAACAAGTCAACCCTGTTACCCATAGATAGACAGACAGGCTAGAATAACAAGTCAACCCTGTTACCCATAGATAGATAGACAGGCTAGAATAACAAGTCAACTCTGTTACCCATAGATAGATAGACAGGCTAGAATAACAAGTCAACCCTGTTACCCATAGACAGACAGGCTAGAATAACAAGTCAACCCTGTTACCCATAGATAGACAGACAGGCTAGAATAACAAGTCAACCCTGTTACCCATAGACAGACAGGCTAGAATAACAAGTCAACCCTGTTACCCATAGACAGACAGGCTAGAATAACAAGTCAACCCTGTTACCCATAGACAGACAGGCTAGAATAACAAGTCAACCCTGTTACCCATAGATAGACAGACAGGCTAGAATAACAAGTCAACCCTGTTACCCATAGACAGACAGGCTAGAATAACAAGTCAACCCTGTTACCCATAGACAGATAGACAGGCTAGAATAACAAGTCAACCCTGTTACCCATAGACAAGACAGGCTAGAATAACAAGTCAACCCTGTTACCCATAGATAGACAGGCTAGAATAACAAGTCAACCCTGTTACCCATAGACAAGACAGGCTAGAATAACAAGTCAACCCTGTTACCCATAGACAGACAGGCTAGAATAACAAGTCAACCCTGTTACCCATAGACAGACAGGCTAGAATAACAAGTCAACCCTGTTACCCATAGACAAGACAGGCTAGAATAACAAGTCAACCCTGTTACCCATAGATAGACAGGCTAGAATAACAAGTCAACCCTGTTACCCATAGATAGACAAGACAGGCTAGAATAACAAGTCAACCCTGTTACCCATAGATAGACAGGCCAGAATAACAAGTCAACCCTGTTACCCATAGACAGACAGGCTAGAATAACAAGTCAACCCTGTTACCCATAGACAGACAGGCTAGAATAACAAGTCAACCCTGTTACCCATAGACAGACAGGCTAGAATAACAAGTCAACCCTGTTACCCATAGACAGACAGGCTAGAATAACAAGTCAACCCTGTTATCCATAGACAGACAGGCTAGAATAACAAGTCAACCCTGTTACCCATAGACAGACAGGCTAGAATAACAAGTCAACCCTGTTACCCATAGACAGACAGGCTAGAATAACAAGTCAACCCTGTTACCCATAGACAGACATGCTAGAATAACAAGTCAACCCTGTTACCCATAGACAGACAGACAGGCTAGAATAACAAGTCAACCCTGTTACCCATAGACAGACAGGCTAGAATAACAAGTCAACCCTGTTACCCATAGACAGACAGGCTAGAATAACAAGTCAACTCTGTTACCCATAGACAGACAGGCTAGAATAACAAGTCAACCCTGTTACCCATAGACAAGACAGGCTAGAATAACAAGTCAACCCTGTTACCCATAGACAGACAGACAGGCTAGAATAACAAGTCAACCCTGTTACCCATAGACAGACAGGCTAGAATAACAAGTCAACTCTGTCACCCATAGATAGACAGGCCAGAATAACAAGTCAACCCTGTTACCCATAGATAGACAGGCTAGACACGTTTTAATAATGTGGGGGGGGTTGCATTCAGTTGCCCCTCCCTGAAGCAACACAACATGCTTCCAGTCCCCCTGTCACAAGGGGATTTCTGGCTGATTGAAGATGACGTCGTCAACCCTGTTACGGTATTTGTAACGTAATAGGCACTGACTATAGTCATGTTTTTTTTAACCTCTTGAGATGGAAAACAGGATCTTTGTGTAGTTGAACATCTTTATGGCAGAATGTTAAACTGAGGTGAAATCAATACAAACACTCCACTAAGTTACCCAATAGGTATTGGAATCCAGTATTCAAAGGGCTTTCCATATAAGTTGCTTTTGCGAGGTTTAGTCTCTTACTCTCTCTGTCTTTCTCTCTGTCTCATTCGCTGTCTTTCTCTCTCTCTCTCTCTCTCTCTCTCTCTCTCTCTCTCTCTCTCTCTCTCTCTCTCTCTCTCTCTCTGTCTCTCTCTCTCTCTCTCTCTGTCTCTCTCTCTGTCTCTCTCTGTCTTTCTCTCTCTCTCTCTCTCTCTCTCTCTGCATGCTGGGAGTGATTGGTGCATGCTGGGAATTGTTTGAGTGAAGGAGTGCGTGTGTCGTGGAGAGTTAGATATTCACAACTTTCTTTCGGTTTGCTATTTCTTGGTGGCATTTTTTTTGTTGATGCATGATTAACATTATTATTTTTGTTGTGGTAGAATTAAGTATTTTGTTTTCGTATCGAAATGACCCTGATTTTGGCGGGGATGGCAGCCCGAATGGGGATGCCGTCCCTGTCACTTCGGCATGGCTTTAGGTGTGTTACTGAAGCTGCTGTCACAGTGGAGGAGTTTCTGGTCGCCGTAGGAGAGAAGGTAGGCTATGAGAATATTGCGTATGCATCCCGGATGAATAAAGCTGTGGTGGTATTTCTTAAAGAAGAGTGTCTAGTTCATCGGATGGTTGAGCATGGTGTACTTCTTAAAGGAATGTTTATTCAAGTTACGCCGCTTTTTTCTCCGTCAACAAGGGTAACGATTTCAAATGTACCACCGTTTATTCCTAATGAGCAATTGGAGCGCGAGTTATTGCGCTTTGGGAAGTTCGCCAGTTCAATTAAGGTTGTCCCGTTGGGTTGCAAACACCCGGCGTTGAAACAGGTAATGTCATTTCGGCGACAGGTGTTTATGTTTTTGGACTCACCGGAGCAGACTTTAGAGTTATCGTTTAAAATCAAGTATGACAATAGATTGTATATGGCTTATGCTAGTACGGGTAGTCAACGGTGTTTTGAGTGTGGGGATGTTGGTCATAAGCGACATGCTTGCCCGAAAAGGGAGAAGGCAGAGGGAGGGGCACAGGTGGTCATCGTAACGCCTGGGTCCACTGATGTAGGGAGAGGTGAGCTGACAGCGGTAGAGCAGCCACAAGCACCTGTTGCTGAGGAACAAGTTATCCGTGTTGAGGGCACGGGGTTGCAACTTGTATTAGAAGGAAATGTTATGCTACAGAAAAGTATTGTTGTAGAAGGTAAGGATGTATCTGAAGAGCCAGTTCGTCAGACTGGTGAGCAGGTGCCCAGTATGAGTGCTGGGGTAAAGGAGGGGGTTTATGTGGAGCTAGGCTCCCAGGGAGTGGAGGAGATGCCCACTACGAGTGCTGGGGTTCATGTAGAGCTAGGCTCCCAGGTAGTGGAGGAGTTGCCCACTACGAGTAATGAGGTACAGGAGGGTTTTCATGTGGAGCTAGGCTCCCAGGTAGTGGAGGAGATGCCCACTACGAGTAATGAGGTACAGGAGGGTTTTCATGTGGAGCTAAGCTCCCAGGTAGTGGAGGAGATGCCCACTACGAGTGCTGGGGTTCATGTGGAGCTAGGCTCTCAGTTAGTGGAGAAGATGCCCACTATGAGTAGTGATGTTCAGGTGGGGCTAGTCTCCCTGATAGTGGAGGAGATGCCTGGTACGAGTGATGAGGTGCAAGTGGAGAGTGTTGAAAGGGATGTGGTAGAGGGGAGTCAGTTGTCTGTGTTCTCAGCTAAAGAGGATCAAGAGAAGGATATGGATATCTCTTTAGATATGACAGCTGCTGGTGAGGACTCAGTTTATGATCTAGAGGAGGTAAATGAGTTTCTGGATCAGACTTTTGGGAAATCTGTCAAATTGGCAGATTATTTTGATGTTGATAAGTTTGTGAGGTCAGCTGTGATGTTACAGAAGACGGTGGGGTTAGACCAGCTGAGTGAGAAGAAGCGGTTTCGCTTGAGGAAATGTATTACTGCTGTTGCAGCAGCAAAAGGTGGTGGGAAACGTGTTCAGGTTAAGAGAAGAAAAAAAAATAATGATGATGATCATGCTTCATAGGGTGTCTTTTTTCTCGTTGGTTTCTCTGTGGTTTCTTCTGCTTTTCTTTTCTCTTTTCTACATGGAGGTACTAAGGGTAGGTTCTCTCAATATGAATGGGGGAAGGGACAGGAATAAGAGGGCTTGGGTATTAGAAGTAATAAAACAGAAAAGGCTTAATGTAGTTTTCCTACAGGAGACACATAGCGATGAGGAAAATGAGGTTGACTGGGGTATGTGGTGGGAGGGGCAGCATGTACTCAGTCATGGTACTAATTTCAGTGCTGGGGTGGCAATATTGTTTTCCTCAGGCTTAGGAGTGACTGTGGTATCTACAACAGAGATTGTCAAGGGTCGGGTTTTATTGGTCAAGGTGGATGTTATGGGGTTTTTGTTTGTTTTTTTGAATGTTTATGCTCCTAATGAGGGTACAGAGCGTATTGCTGTATTTGATCAACTAAAGGAAACGTTAAGACAGTGTGACCAAGAGGGGTGTATGGTTTTAGGAGGTGACTGGAACTGTACAGTGGATTTTACTGTTGATCGCACCGCTGAAGAACCTCACCTGCGGTCAGCCACTTGCCTGTCTGGCCTATTAACTGAGTTTGAGCTTTCTGATGTGTGGAGAGTAAGGAATGCCAAAGTTAGGCAGTACACATGGCTAAAAATGAATGAAGGTCGTGTCAGTGCAGCACGGTTAGACAGGTTGTATGTATCTGAGCAATACTGTAGTAGGGTTGGAAAGTGTGCCATTACTCCTGTGGGTTTCTCTGATCATCATATGGTTACTGTTGATATTCACTTGTCCTGTCCACGAAGGTCATCACCTTACTGGTATTTTAATGTTAAATTGTTACATGATGTCATGTTTTGTGACAGGTTTTTGTTGTTTTGGGAAAATTGGAGGGGTATAAAAGGGAATTTTGAGTCCTTGAGACAATGGTGGGAGGTTGGGAAGGCCCAAATACGAGTTTTTTTTCAACAGTATACTGCTCTGTCTCAAACTGAATTTAAAGAGACTATCAAAGGCCCTTGAACAGGACATCAAATCTATTGAATTGAAGCTGCTCACTCAGAATGACCCTGGACTAGTCATGAACTTACAAGACAAGAGACATGAACTGAGGTCGTTTCTGCATGAAAGAGTGAAGGGTGCCTTGATTAGGTCTCGTTTCGCTTCCCTCAAGGATATGGATGCTCCTAGTGCTTTTTTTTTTAACCTAGGACAGTCAACATTTCAACGTAAACAGATGGTCTGCCTTCGTCTCCCTGATGGGAAGGTGACCACGAATGATATTGAAATGCGTCAACATGCCGTGGATTTCTACTCGTCCCTTTATAAGGTGGAGGATTGTGACTCTATGTGTACTGAACAGTTGTTACATGGTCTTCCTAAATTGGGACCTGAGCAGAGAGTCGCATTGGACGCTGACATTACACTGCAGGAGCTGTCCACAGCAGTTATGCAGCTCTCAACAGGCCGAGCCCCTGGCATCGATGGTTTACCATCTGAGTTTTATAAGCACTTTTGGGGGTCTATTGGGGAGGACTTTTATGAAGTGATGTGTGAATCTTTTCATGAGGGTTCTCTTCCTGTATCCTGTCAACGTGCAGTGCTTTCACTGTTGCCAAAAAAGGGGGATTTGGCTCTCATAAAAAATTGGAGACCTGTTGCTTTGCTGTGCGCAGAATATAAAATTGTTTCTAAATGTCTCTCAAACAGGTTGAAAGAGTATCTGGGGTTGTTGATCCACAAGGACCAGTCCTACTGTGTACCTGATCGCTCTATTGTTGACAACTTGTTTCTGATAAGAGATGTTTTAGACATTTGTAAACTGTCTGATGTAAATGTGGGTTTACTTTCGTTGGATCAGGAGAAGGCTTTTGATCGTGTGGACCACCAGTACTTGTTTAAAATAATGAAAGCCTTTGGGTTTGGGGATGTTTTTCTGTCTTGGGTGAATTTACTGTATGCTGGAGCCTCGTGTATGGTAAAGGTGGGTGGTGGTTTAAGTTGCCCCCATCCCTGTCGAAAGGGGCATCAGGCAGGGATGCCCAATTTCAGGGCAGTTATATAGTCTGGCGATTGAACCAATGCTTTGTTTTTTAAGAGCGAAGCTTACTGGTTTCTTTGTGCCAGGTGTAACGAAGGGTCCCACGATAGCACTGTCTGCGTATGCAGATGACGTGATAGTTTTTATTACAGGGGTGAGGATGTTAAGGTTCTCTCAAATGCTTTAAAGGTGTATGAGGGGGCCTCCTCAGCTAAAGTCAATTGGGGAAAGAGTGAAGCGCTGTGGGCAGGTCAGCTTCAGATGGGGTCTACTCCACGGTTACCAGGGGGGCTTCAGTGGGGCAGAGATGGAATGAAGACTTTGGGGGTTTTTCTAGGCTCTGATGTCTTTCAAAAAAAGAACTGGGAGGGTGTAGTGGAGAAAGTGTGTGCCAGACTGTCAAGGTGGAAATGGGTGTTGCCCCAGCTGTCTTATAGGGGACGGGTCCTGGTAGCTAATAATCTTGCTGCTTCTACCCTGTGGCACAGACTAATGATTTTACAGCCACCAAAGGGTCTGATACAAGAGCTTCAGAAGACCCTTGTCAATTTCTTCTGGTCTGGGCAACACTGGATTAAAGCTGCAGCCCTGTACCTGCCACTGCACGAGGGTGGGCAAGGCCTGGTGGACATTTCCTCTAGGATCACGGCTTTCAGGCTCCAAGCAGCCCAGAGATTGTTGTACAGAGACTGTTCTAGCTGGGTCGAAACAGCCTACATATTGATGAGGAGAGCGGGCTGTTTGGGCTTCGACAAGCATCTTTTCCTCTTAAAGCTGGAGGGGGTGATTTGACTGGCCTGACTCCATTTTATGAGTCTGTTATGCAGGCTTGGAGAGTCTTTGTCAAGTCCCGTAAGGCCTGCACGCCACCAGGGATGTGGCTTTTTGAAGAGCCTCTTTTTCACAACACTGCCATCCAGTCCCGTGTTCTGGGTTCAGCTAGCCTACGTTCATGCCTGTTAGGCGTGGGGTGTACCAAGCTGGGTCA
>NW_024609594.1:102500-105000 GCF_018296145.1 Oncorhynchus tshawytscha | reverse complement strand
GGCTACCTGCCTCCTCTAACCACCAGGCTACCTGCCTCCTCTAACCACTAGGCTACCTGCCTTCTCTAACCACTAGACTACCTGCCTCCTCTAACCACCAGCCTACCTGCCTCCTCTAACCACTAGGCTACCTGCCTCCTCTAACCACCAGGCTACCTGCCTCGTCTAAC
Organism: Oncorhynchus tshawytscha; assembly: GCF_018296145.1. Lineage (NCBI taxonomy): Eukaryota > Metazoa > Chordata > Actinopteri > Salmoniformes > Salmonidae > Oncorhynchus > Oncorhynchus tshawytscha. Next base: position 104,830 of record NW_024609594.1, on the reverse strand, counting down.
CACTAGGCTACCTGCCACCTCTAACCACTAGGCTACCTGCCTCGTCTATCCACCAGGCTACCTGCCTCCTCTAGCCACTAGGCTACCTGCCTCCTCTAACCACTAGGCTACCTGCCTCCTCTAACCACTAGGCTACCTGTCTCCTCTATCCACCAGGCTACCTGCCTCCTCTAACCACTAGGCTACCTGCCTCCTCTAACCACTAGGCTACCTGCCTCCTCTAACCACTAGGCTACCTGCCTCCTCTAACCACTAGGCTACCTGCCTCCTCTAACCACTAGGCTACCTGTCTCCTCTATCCACCAGGCTACCTGCCTCCTCTAACCACTAGGCTACCTGCCTCCTCTAACCACTAGGCTACCTGCCTCCTCTAACCACTAGGCTACCTGCCTCCTCTAACCACTAGGCTACCTGCCTCCTCTAACCACTAGGCTACCTGCCTCCTCTAACCACTAGGCTACCTGCCACCTCTAACCACTAGGCTACCTGCCTCCTCTAACCACTAGGCTACCTGCCTCCTCTAACCACTAGGCTACCTGCCTCCTCTAACCACCAGGCTACCTGCCTCCTCTAACCACTAGGCTACCTGCCTCCTCTAACCACTAGGCTACCTGCCTCCTCTAACCACTAGGCTACCTGCCTCCTCTAACCACTAGGCTACCTGCCACCTCTAACCACTAGGCTACCTGCCTCCACTAACCACTAGGCTACCTGCCACCCCAATCCTTCTTCACTGAACTGTATTCCAGGGGGTTTCAGGGTTTCTCTAGTCTAGCAGTGATCCCATAACACATTCAGTGTGTTATTGGGTTTGAATGCAGGTCTTCAGTACGTCAGTAATGTCTCTGTTAGCCTCCTGAACTAACAGAGGCATCACACACATCTTTAGGTCCAACACAACGCTGAGCATCACTCAGAATCAAAGGTCAATGGGACAGTGGGTCAGTGGGTCGATGGGTCAGTGGGTCAATGGGACAGTGGATCGATCAGTGGGTCAGTGGGTCAGTGGGACAGTGGAACGATCAGTGGGACAGTGGGTCAGTGGGTCTATGGGTCAGTGGGTCAATGGGACAGTGGATGGATCAGTGGGTCAGTGGGTCAATGGGTCAGTGGGTCAATGGGTCAGTGGATCGATCAGTGGGTCAATGGGTCAGTGGGTCAATGGGTCAATGGGTCAATGTGTCAGTGGATCAGTGGATCGATCAATGGGTCAATGGGTCAGTGGGTCAGCTTGCTGGTGTAACCAATGAACACATCATGGATATAAATAGTTGTTTAGATGACTGTATCTGGTCTGTAAAAGTCCTTATTCAGAGTCAATGGGAAGGAGTGACTGTGTCTGGTCTGTAACAGTCCTTATTCAGAGTCAATGGGAAGGAGTGACTGTGTGTGTGTGTGTGTGTGTGTGTGTGTGTGTGTGTGGTGTGTGTGTGTGTGTGTGTGTGTGTGTGTGTGTGTGTGTGTGTGTGTGTGACTGTGTGTGTGTGTGTGTGTGTGTGTGTGTGTGTGTGTGTGTGTGTGTGTGTGTGTGGTCTGTAATAGCTGTTATTCAGTGTCAATGGGAAGGACCTGATACATTATTTAGTAGTTTCACTTCACAACATGTCCTGTTAGTTACAGAACAGCATTAACAGATGGAGGGAGGACAGAGAGAGGGGGAGAGAGAGAAAGAGAGAGAGAGAGAGACAGAGAGAGACAGAGAGAGGGGGAGAGAGAGAAAGAGAGAGAGAGAGAGACAGAGAGAGACAGAGAGAGGGAGAGAGAGAGAGAGAGAGAGAGAGAACACAGCGAGAGAGAGAGAGAGACTCAGCGAGAGAGAATGAGGGAGAGAGAGAGAGAGAGACAGAGGGAGAGAGACAAAGACAGAGAGAGAGAGAGAGAGAGAGAGAGAGAGAGAGAGAGAGAGAGAGAGAGAGAGAGAGAGAGAGAGAGAGAGAGAGAGAGAGTGAGAGAGAGAGAGAGAGAGAGAGGGAGAGACAGAGACAGAGACAAAGAGAGAGAGAGAGAGAGAGAGGGAGCGGGAGAGATAGAGAGAAAGAGAGAGAGAGGGAGAGAGATATGATGAGAGGAAACACTCATTATCATTGTATAGACTATATCTCAGAGCAATTCAGGCTAAATGTAATTATACACACTAATTAACTTATTCCATCTCCCACCCAATCACAGAAAACCAGATCAATCCCTGAAGAGACATCTGTTGCGGATTGTAGACGGATAAACACTAACAACACACGGCAACCAGACAAAACCAAACCAAATCTCAACTTCTTTTTGAGTGTGGCACAGAGACAAGGGCTTCATGCTCCTATTGGTCCAGGTCAGTACAG
>NW_024609594.1:90000-95000 GCF_018296145.1 Oncorhynchus tshawytscha | reverse complement strand
TAGAGGGGAGGATAGAGGGAGGGAGGGGATAGAGGGAGGGATAGAGGGAGGGATAGAGGGAGGGATAGAGGGGAGGATAGAGGGAGGGAGGGGGAGGATAGAGGGATGGATAGAGGGATGGATAGAGGGAGGGAGGGATAGAGGGGAGGATAGAGGGAGGGATAGAGGGAGGATAGAGGGAGGATAGAGGGATAGAGGGGAGGGATAGGGGATAGGGAGGGATAGAGGGGAGGATAGAGGGAGGGAGGGATAGAGGGGGGATAGAGGGAGGGATAGAGGGGAGGGAGGGATAGGATAGAGGGATAGAGGGAGGATAGAGGGATAGAGGGGAGGATAGAGGGGGGGATAGGGAGGAGAGGGAGGGATAGAGGGGGATAGAGGGATAGAGGGAGGGAGGATGGATAGAGGGGGGATAGAGGGAGGGATGGATAGAGGGGAGGATAGGGGGGATAGAGGGAGGGATAGAGAGGAGGGATGGATAGAGGGAGGGATAGAGGGAGGGAGGGGATAGAGGGAGGGGGGGGGGATAGAGGGGGATGGAGGGATGGAGGGATGGATAGAGGGAGGGATAGAGGGAGGGAGGGATAGAGGGGGGGGATAGAGGGAGGGATAGAGGGATAGAGGGGGATAGGGATGGATAGAGGGGGGATAGAGGGGGAGGGGGATAGAGGATAGAGGGATAGAGGGAGGGGGAGGGATAGAGGGGGATAGAGAGAGGGATGGATAGAGGAGGGAGGGAGGGATAGAGGGATGGATAGGGGAGGGATAGAGGGAGGGGTAGAGGGAGGATAGAGGGGGATAGAGGGGGAGGGATAGAGGGAGGGATAGGAGGAGGGATAGAGGAGGTTAGAGGGATGGATAGAGGGAGATAGAGGGAGGGATAGAGGGATGGATAGAGGGAGGGATAGAGGGAGGGGGAGGGATGGATAGAGGGAGGGATAGAGGGAGGATAGAGGGATAGAGGGGGAGGGATAGGGAGGGATAGAGGGATGGATAGAGGGATGGATAGAGGGGAGGATAGAGGGATGGATAGAGGGGGGGTAGAAGGAGGGATAGGGGGAGGGAGGGGAGGGAGGGATAGAGGGGAGGATAGAGGGAGGGATAGAGGGAGGGATAGGGATAGAGGGAGGGATAGAGGGAGGATAGAGGGGATAGAGGGAGGGATAGAGGGATGGATAGGGGATGGATAGAGGGATGGATAGGGGAGGATAGAGGGATGGATAGGAGGGAGGGAGAGGGATAGGGAGGGATAGAGGGGAGGATAGAGGGAGGGATAGAGGGAGGGAGGGATAGGGAGGATAGGGAGGGATAGAGGGAGGGATAGAGGGAGGATAGAGGGATGGGGGGATAGAGGGGATGGATAGGGGGGAGGGATAGAGGGAGGATAGAGGGAGGGATAGAGGGAGGGGGGATAGAGGGAGAGGATAGAGGGGAGGGATAGAGGGGGATAGAGGGGGATGGATAGAGGGAGGATAGAGGGGAGGATAGAGGGAGGGATAGAGGGGGGGATAGAGGGAGGGATGGATAGAGGGGGATAGAGAGGGATAGGATAGGGGGGATAGAGGGAGGGAGGGAGGGATAGAGGGGAGATAGAGGGAGGGAGGAGGGATAGAGGGATAGAGGGATAGAGGGAGGGATAGAGGGGAGGGAGGGAGGGTGGTGTGTGTGTGTGTGTGTGGAGTGTGTGTGGTGTGTGTGTGTGTGTGTGTGTGTGTGGTGAGGTGTGTGTGTGTGTGTGTGTAAACGTTTCTCTGTGTGAGTGTTTGCCTGTCTAACACACACAATGGGAGGAGAGCATTGACACGTTGAACCCACTCATCTACCTAATGTGTTTTACTGCATGGAGAGGGATGGAGAGGGATGGGAGGGATGGATAGAGGGGATAGGGAGGGATAGGGGATAGAGGGATGGATAGAGGGGGAGGGATAGAGGGAGAGGGATAGAGGGGGAGGGATTTAGAGAGGGGGGATAGAGGGAGGGATAGAGGGATGGGGATAGGGGGGATAGAGGGATATAGAGGATGGATAGAGGGGATAGGGAGGGATAGAGGGAGGGTAGATAGAGGGAGGGATAGAGGGGAGGGATAGAGGGATGGATAGAGGGGATGGATAGAGGGAGGGGAGGGATAGAGGGAGGGATAGAGGGAGGATAGAGGGATGGATAGAGGGAGGGATAGAGGGGGGGAGAGATAGAGGATGGATAGAGGGAGGGATAGAGGGAGGGATAGAGAGGGAGGGAGGGATAGAGGGATAGAGGGAGGGATGGATAGAGGGGAGAGATAGAGGGGTAGAGGGATGGATAGAGGGAGGGATAGAGGGAGGGGAGGGATAGAGGGAGGGAGGGATAGGGCGAGGGATAGAGGGTGGAATGGATAGAGGGAGGGATAGAGTGAGGGATAGAGGGAGGGATAGAGACATAGAGGGGATAGGGATAGAGGGAGGGATAGAGGGAGGGATAGAGGGAGGGAGGGATAGAGGGAGGGGTAGAGGGAGGGAGGGATAGAGGGATGAATAGAGGGAGGGAGGGATAGAGGGAGGGGTAGAGGGAGGGATAGAGGGAGGGATAAAGGGTGGGAGCGAGGGGTGGATGGAGGGAGGGATGGAGTGAAGGAGTGAGGCAGAGGAGGCTGGTGGGAGGAGCTACAGGAGGATGGGCTCATTGTAATGGCTGGAATGGAATCAACTGTACAGAGTCAAACACATTGTTACCTTGGACAGAGGGTTAACCCTTTATCCCAAACATTTGTCTCTAGAGGAACCTGGTGTAGGATATGCCTGTATTAGACACTGAGATGCAGACTGGAGACCAGGGGTGTCATCATTAGTGCACACCGTAGCAAACAGTTGCATAACGTTTCACAACGGAAAACGTTTTAGATTTTTAAATGTCTTATTGTTTTTATTGGACCAATTGGGGTAGGTCCCTGCCTGTTTCGTTCCGTTTGCTTCTGTTGGCTTTAGTTTGGTTCCGTTTGGTTCCATTGGGTTCTGTTTAGTTCTGATTGGTTCCTAGTGAAAACTCCCCTTAGTCAGACAATAGGTTCTGATTGGTTCCTAGTGAAAACTCCCCTTAGTCAGACAATAGGTTCTGATTGGTTCTGATTGGTTCCTAGTGAAAACTCCCCTTAGTCAGACAATAGGTTCTGATTGGTTCTGATTGGTTCTGATTGGTTCTGATTGGTTCCTAGTAAAAACTCCCCTTAGTCAGACAATAGGTTCTGTTTAGTTCTGATTGGTTCTGATTGGTTCCTAGTGAAAACTCCCCTTAGTCAGACAATAGGTTCTGTTTAGTTCTGATTGGTTCTGATTGGTTCCTAGTGAAAACTCCCCTTAGTCAGACAATAGGTTCTGTTTAGTTCTGATTGGTTCTGATTGGTTCCTAGTGAAAACTCCCCTTAGTCAGACAATAGGTTCTGTTTAGTTCTGATTGGTTCTGATTGGTTCCTAGTGAAAACTCCCCTTAGTCAGACAATAGGTTCTGATTGGTTCTGATTGGTTCCTAGTGAAAACTCCCCTTAGTCAGACAATAGGTTCTGATTGGTTCTGATTGGTTCCTAGTGAAAACTCCCTTAGTCAGACAATAGGTTCTGATTGGTTCTGATTGGTTCCTAGTGAAAACTCCCCTTAGTCAGACAATAGGTTCTGATTGGTTCTGATTGGTTCCTAGTGAAAACTCCCCTTAGTCAGACAATAGGTTCTGTTTAGTTCTGATTGGTTCTGATTGGTTCCTAGTGAAAACTCCCCTTAGTCAGACAATAGGTTCTGATTGGTTCTGATTGGTTCTGATTGGTTCCTAGTGAAAACTCCCCTTAGTCAGACAATAGGTTCTGATTGGTTCTGATTGGTTCTGATTGGTTCCTAGTGAAAACTCCCCTTAGTCAGACAATAGGTTCTGTTTAGTTCTGATTGGTTCTGATTGGTTCCTAGTGAAAACTCCCCTTAGTCAGACAATAGGTTCTGTTTAGTTCTGATTGGTTCTGATTGGTTCCTAGTGAAAACTCCCCTTAGTCAGACAATAGCTTCTGTTTAGTTCTGATTGGTTCTGATTGGTTCCTAGTGAAAACTCCCCTTAGTCAGACAATAGGTTCTGTTTAGTTCTGATTGTTTCTGATTGGTTCCTAGTGAAAACTCCCCTTAGTCAGACAATAGGTTCTAATTAGTTCTGATTGGTTCTGATTGGTTCCTAGTGAAAACTCCCCTTAGTCAGACAATAGGTTCTGTTTAGTTCTGATTGGTTCCTAGTGAAAACTCCCCTTAGTCAGACAATAGGTTCTGTTTAGTTCTGATTGGTTCTGATTGGTTCCTAGTGAAAACTCCCCTTAGTCAGACAATAGGTTCTGTTTAGTTCTGATTGGTTCTGATTGGTTCCTAGTGAAAACTCCCCTTAGTCAGACAATAGGTTCTGTTTAGTTCTGATTGGTTCTGATTGGTTCCTAGTGAAAACTCCCCTTAGTCAGACAATAGGTTCTAATTAGTTCTGATTGGTTCTGATTGGTTCCTAGTGAAAACTCCCCTTAGTCAGACAATAGGTTCTGTTTAGTTCTGTTTAGTTCTGATTGGTTCCTAGTGAAAACTCCCCTTAGTCAGACAATAGGTTCTGTTTAGTTCTGATTGGTTCTGATTGGTTCCTAGTGAAAACTCCCCTTAGTCAGACAATAGGTTCTGTTTAGTTCTGATTGGTTCCTAGTGAAAACTCCCCTTAGTCAGACAATAGGTTCTAATTAGTTCTGATTGGTTCTGATTGGTTCCTAGTGAAAACTCCCCTTAGTCAGACAATAGGTTCTAATTAGTTCTGATTGGTTCTGATTGGTTCCTAGTGAAAACTCCCCTTAGTCAGACAATAGGTTCTGTTTAGTTCTGATTGGTTCTGATTGGTTCCTAGTGAAAACTCCCCTTAGTCAGACAATAGGTTCTGATTGGTTCTGATTGGTTCCTAGTGAAAACTCCCCTTAGTCAGACTATAGGTTCTGATTGGTTCTGATTGGTTCCTAGTGAAAACTC
>NW_024609594.1:62500-77500 GCF_018296145.1 Oncorhynchus tshawytscha | reverse complement strand
ACCGGGACTGGGACGTGACGTCACTGTCGGATGGGAACGACTCTCTCTTAATAACTTATAGTCATGTATTACAATCGTTTTTTTGTTGTTGTGGTTGGACATTATTACTGCGCTGCAGACAATGTTTTGGCACTTCGCTATTCCAGGTGTTTGTGCGCCTCTCTCCTTCTCTCTCTCCCTCCTTTCAACACAATTTAAGTTCAATTTAAGGGGCTTTATTGGTGAAATAGATAATAAATAAAAGTGAAATAAACAATAAAAATGAACAGTAAACATTACACTCACAAAATTTCAAAAAGAATAAAGACATTTCAAAAAGTATATAGTATGTATATATACAATGTTGTAATGACGTGCAAATAGTTCAAGTACAAAAAGGGAAAATAAATGAACATAAATATGGGTTGTATTTACAATGGTGTTTGTTCTTCACTGGTTGCCCTTTTCTTGTGGCAACATGTCACACATTTTGCTGCTGTGATGTCACACTGTGGAATTTCACCCAGTAGATATGGGAGTTTATCAAAATTGGATTTGCGGGTCTGTGTAATCTGAGGGAAATATGTATCTCTAATATGGTCATACATTGGGCAGGAGGTTAGGAAGTGCAGCTCAGTTTCCACCTCATTTTGTGGGCAGTGAGCACATAGCCTGTCTTCTCTTGAGAGCCATGTCTGCCTACGGCGGCCTTTCTCAATAGCAAGGCTGTTTCCTGAGTCTGAACATAGTCAAAGCTTTCCTTAAGTTTGGGTCAGTCACAGTGGTCAGGTATTCTGCTGTGTGATGTTCAGGGCCAGCATCCTAGTTTTCTCTGTTTTCTGGTTAATTCTTTTAGTTTTTGGGTCTAATTGTGTTGCAGTCCTGGGGCTCTGTGGGGTGTGTTTGTGTTGGTGAACAGAGCAAAAAAGACCAGCTTGCTTAGGGGACTCGTCTCCAGGATATTCTCTCTGTAGGTGATGGCTTTGTTATGGAAGGTTTCTCTCTCTCTCTCTCTCTCTCTCTCTCTCTCTCTCTCTCTCTCTCTCTCTCTCTCTCTCTCTCTCTCTCTCTCTCTCTCTCTCTCTCTCTCTCTCTCTCTCTCTCTCTCTCTCTCTCTCTCTCTCTCTCTCTCTCTCTCTCTCTCTCTCTCTCTCTCTCTCTCTCTCCCCCTCTCTCTCTCTCTCTCTCTCTCTCTCTCTCTCTCCCTCTCTCTCTCTCTCTCTGTCTCTCTCTCTCTCTCTCTCTCTCTCTCTCTCTCTCTCTCTCTCTCTGTCTCTCTCTCTCTCTCTCTCTCTCTCTCTCTCTCTCTCTCTCTCTCTCTCTCTGTGTGTGTGAGTGAGTTGACCCAGAAGACAATCAGCCCAGTTTAGTCCCCATCAGCGATATGTAAATGAGACTCACATAGTAAACTACATGCTTTTGTTGCACAAACACCAACAGCACAGGAACAGTGTTTACCGCAGGTCCTGCTGAGCAGCTGAATGAACAGAATCAGAAGTTAGAGGCTTACAGCTGGGCCGGAACAAAACCCTGCACTGTCCAGGAGGAGGGTTGGCCACCCCTGTAGAACAACACTATACTACAACATTAACCAAACCAGAAACCGTGGATTGATGGCAGCATTCGCGTGAAACTGCTTTTAATCAGGGCAAGGTGACTGGAAACATGACCGAATACAAACAGTGTAGCTATTCCCTCCGCAAGGCAATCAAACAAGCTAAGCGTCAGTATAGAGACAAAGTAGAATCGCAATTCAACGGCTCAGACACAAGAGGCATGTGGCAGGGTCTACAGTCAATCACGGACTACAGGAAGAAACCCAGCCCAGTCACGGACCAGGATGTCTTGCTCCCAGGCAGACTAAATAACTTTTTTGCCCGCTTTGAGGACAATACAGTGCCACTGACACGGCCTGCAACCAAAACATGCGGACTCTCCTTCACTGCAGCCGACGTGATTAAAACATTTAAACGTGTTAACCCTCGCAAGGCTGCAGGCCCAGACGGCATCCCCAGCCGCGCCCTCAGAGCATGCGCAGACCAGTTGGCTGGTGTGTTTACGGACATATTCAATCGATCCCTATCCCAGTCTGCTGTTCCCACATGCTTCAAGAGGGCCACCATTGTTCCTGTTCCCAAGAAAGCTAAGGTAACTGAGCTAAACGACTACCGCCCCGTAGCACTCACTTCCGTCATCATGAAGTGCTTTGAGAGACTAGTCAAGGACCATATCACCTCCACCCTACCTGACACCCTAGACCCACTCCAATTTGCTTACCGCCCAAATAGGTCCACAGACGATGCAATCTGAACCACACTGCACACTGCCCTAACCCATCTGGACAAGAGGAATACCTATGTGAGAATGCTGTTCATCGACTACAGCTCAGCATTTAACACCATAGTACCCTCCAAACTCGTCATTCAGCTCGAGACCCTGGGTCTCGACCCCGCCCTGTGCAACTGGGTACTGGACTTCCTGACGGGCCGCTCCCAGGTGGTGAGGGTAGGTAACAACATCTCCACCCCGCTGATCCTCAACACTGGGGCCCCACAAGGGTGCGTTCTGAGCCCTCTCCTGTACTCCCTGTTCACCCACGACTGCGTGGCCACGCACGCCCAACGCCTCCAACTCAATCATCAAGTTTGCGGACGACACAACAGTGGTAGGCTTGATTACCAACAACGACGAGACGGCCTACAGGGAGGAGGTGAGGGCCCTCGGAGTGTGGTGTCAGGAAAATAACCTCACTCTCAACGTCAACAAAACTAAGGAGATGATTGTGGACTTCAGGAAACAGCAGAGGGAACACCCCCCTATCCACATCGATGGAACAGTAGTGGAGAGGGTAGTACGTTTTAAGTTCCTCGGCATACACATCACAGACAAACTGAATTGGTCCACCCACACAGACAGCATCGTGAAGAAGGCGCAGCAGCAATCGAGAGCATCCTGTCGGACTGTATCACCGCCTGGTACGGCAACTGCTCCGCCCACAACCGTAAGGCTCTCCAGAGGGTAGTGAGGTCTGCACAACGCATCACCGGGGGCAAACTACCTGCCCTCCAGGACACCTACACCACCCGATGTCACAGGAAGGCCATAAAGATCATCAAGGACATCAACCACCCGAGCCACTGCCTGTTCACCCCGCTATCATCCAGAAGGCGAGGTCAGTACAGGTGCATCAAAGCAGGGACCGAGAGACTGAAAAACAGCTTCTATCTCAAGGCCATCAGACTGTTAAACAGCCATCCCGAACATTGAGTGGCTGCTGCCAACACACTGACTCAACTCCAGCCACTTTAATAATGGGAATTGATGGGAATTTATGTAAAATATATCACTAGCCACTTTAAACAATGCTACTTAATATAATGTTTACATACCCTACATTATTTATCTCATATGTATACGTAGATACTGTACTCTATATCATCTACTGCATCTTTATGTAATACATGTATCACTAGCCACTTTAAACTATGCCACTTTGTTTACATACTCATCTCATATGTATATACTGTACTCGATATCATCTACTGTATCTTGCCTATGCTGCTCTGTACCATCACTCATTCATATATCCTTATGTACATATTCTTTATCCCCTTACACTGTGTATAAGACAGTAGTTTTGGAATTGTTAGTTAGATTACTTGTTGGTTATTACTGCATTGTCGGAACAAGAAGCACAAGCATTTCGCTACACTCGCATTAACATCTGCTAACCATGTGTATGTGACAAATAACATTTGATTTGATTTGATTTGTAGCCCAATACAGGAAGGAAGAATGGATGTGAAAGAAAGAGGAAACGGTCTTCTCTTGGCCCAGGCACATCAAAGAGTTGACATTTAAACATCCGGTTGCCTGCCCTCTAGGCATCAGAGAGACTTATCAATGATGCTATTTGGTACCAAACCACTAACAGACATTGTAGAATGACACACACACACACTACACACACACACACACACACACACACACACACACACACACACACACACACACACACACACACACACAAAGAGACGCACAGCTAGCCCGCTAGGCATCAGAGAGACTTATCAATGATGCTATTTGGAACCAAACCACTAACAGACATTGTAGAATGACACACACACACACTACACTACACACACACACACACACACACACACACACACAAAGAGACGCACAGCTAGCCCGCTAGGCATCAGAGAGACTTATCGATGATGCTATTTGGAACCAAACCACTAAAACCTTGTTCACACTGCAGCCCTTAATGCTCAAATCAGTTTCGTTTTTTTCAAATCTGTTTCTTGGAATAGCGACTGTCCAAACAGCAAGTTACGAGTGACCAGATCAGATTTGTGTGTGTTTCAGACTGTTGTCATTTGCTGACATGGCTACGGTAGTTGTCATAGTAACGACGGGTGTGTGTGGTGGTGTTGTCTGATTGGTGTTGGTGCTCAGAAGTTCCGTATCAAGCTATGATGACCCTTTTAAAGCCTCAAATGGATAATCTGAACCAACTTTCAAAAAAACGAGTCCTAGCTAGCTAGCCCTTTAGCTTTCTAGACTATTCACTCATTTTGTTTGTAAACAAATTGACAAGCTAGTTAGCTGCCACATGTTCTTGTCCAACTGTCAACAGACTAGCTACCTAGCAACAAGATATGCCAACTATAACAGCCTAAACACCACATGTTCTTGTCCAACTGTCAACAGACTAGCTTCCTAGCAACAAGATATGCAACTAACAGCCTAAACACCACATGTTCTTGTCCAACTGTCAACAGACTAGCTTCCTAGCAACAAGATATGCCAACTAACAGCCTAAACACCACATGAGGGTAAAAAACATCAGACACAAGTCACATGACCAGGAATCAGACTTCTATCTCTTGAAACCAGCTACGAAGGTGGTTTGAAAGAAATGTGGCTTGAAATATCTGATTCCATGTGATTTTTGGCTGTTCCGACTGCAGGAAAAAGATCAGATTCGAATCGGATATGCAAATGAATAGGACTTGAGTCACTTCAAACTGTCAATGTGAACAGGGCTTAATAGCTCGACCAGGCGTCTCCTACCTTTTCTAGCATGACAGCTTCCTGCAGCTAAATGACCAAATCTCCCTCTAGTGGCCTCATGGGTGTAATGCTAATCATGTATCTCACCATTTCAAAATTAATAAACATTTTTTTTTTAAAGACAGTTTGGTTATATTTTAGTCTTCTGTCATGTAAATAAACTGTAATATTGTGATGCAAACTCTCTATGTCTGACATGGTACAGGTGTCTTCTGTTAAAGCTCATAACCATGTGTGTGAGGTGTGTACTTTTGTTTCAAAGTAGATTTGTTATAGAAAACCAAGATTCACTCTGTTTGACCCTGATTTAGCTCACTGCAGTAGAAGAAGAAAGAAAACCCACTGCGAACTGCAATTTCTTTCTAGCTTTCAAATAGACACATTTTTCTCTTCTCCCTACAACTCTTCTCCGGGTCCTTATTGTACAAGAAGAATAGCTACAGTACTATTTACTGTCAATATACTGTATCTCAGGCATAGTAAGTACAATGTTCCTCAGCAAAGTCAGGGGGTCGAGTTGAGGAGAGGGATTATTTGTGATACTCTTTGAAGAGGTAGCGTTTCAGGTGCGTTCGGGAAGATGGGCAGGCACTCAGCTGTCCTAGCTTCAGGGGGAAGCTGGCTCCACCATTGGGGTGCCATGACAGAGAAGAGCTTGGACTGGGCCCAGTGGGAGCTGGCTTCACGTAGGGGTGGGAGGGCCAAGAGACCAGAGGTGGCAGAACAGAGTGCTCGGGTTGGGGTGTAGGGTTTGAACATAGCCTGAAGGTAGGCAAGGGCAGGTCCTCTTGCTGCTCCCTGGGTAAACACCATGGTAGTGGATGAGAGCTTTGACTGGAAGCCAGTGGAGTCTGCGGAGGTGACATGGAAAGGTTGAAAGCTGTAGCGTTCTGGATCAGTTGTAGGGGTTTGATGGCACGAGCAGGGAGCCCAGCCAACAGTGAGTTGCTGTAGTCCACACGGGAGATGACAACTGCCTGGATTAGTAGAGTTGTCGTCTGTGATGGAGAGGTCTTTGAACCGGCAGGTCTTCCACGGGAGGAAGACCTTGTATTGGACCAGGTCTCTCTTGGAAAAGAGATGTTATCTCAATGAGAAAACCCTGTATAAATAAAGGTAAAATGAAATGTTTAAATGAAAGAGGGTTGATCAGAGACGCTCAAGTGTTTTGGAAAGGAAGGAAAGGATGCAGTTTTATAGTTCTTGACATCAGATGAGTCAAGTGTTGGTTTCTGAAGGATGTGAGCAACTCTGGCCATTTTGAAATCAGAGGGGACACAGACATTGGTCAGGGATGAGTTGATGAGGGAAGTGAGGAGGTCAGGGTGCAGGGTAGTTCAGTCTGAGTGGAACCAGTGGACTCAATAGGCTGAGTGAGGAGGTCAGGGTGCAGGGTAGTTCAGTCTGAGTGGAACCAGTGGACTCAATAGGCTGAGTGAGGAGGTCAGGGTGCAGGGTAGTTCAGTCTGAGTGGAACCAGTGGACTCAATAGGCTGAGTGAGGAGGTCAGGGTGCAGGGTAGTTCAGTCTGAGTGGAACCAGTGGACTCAATAGGCTGAGTGAGGAGGTCAGGGTGCAGGGTAGTTCAGTCTGAGTGGAACCAGTGGACTCAATAGGCTGAGTGAGGAGGTCAGGGTGCAGGGTAGTTCAGTCTGAGTAGAACCAGTGGACTCAATAGGCTGAGTGAATGAGGAGCAGATGCTGTCACCCTTCTTTTCAAAGTGGTTGACAAAGTCCTCCGCAAAGAGAGGGGGGGGATTAAAGAGGGAGGAGTAAGTAGGTAGAAAAGTTTCCTAGGGTTAGAGGCAGAAGCTTGACATTTAGAGTGGTAGAAAGTGGCTTTAGAAGTGGATACAGAGGGAGATAAGATAGAGATGCAGGAGTGAAAGGAGTGGTGAGTCATCGTCAAGGAATGAGCTGATCAAGGTGTCCAGCTCATTGAGGAACTCTCTCCAAGGGCACCTGGTGGGCGATAGATGACAACAATGTTCACCTTTAGTGGATATTTTACAGTGACAGCATGGACTTCAAATGAGGAGCTGGAAAGGTGGGAGAGGAGCTGGACAGGTGAGAGAGGAGCTGGACAGGTGAGAGAGGAGCTGGACAGGTGTGAGAGGAGCTGGACAGGTAAGAGAGGAGTTGGACAGGTGAGAGAGGAGTTGGACAGGTGAGAGAGGAGATGGACATGAAGGAGAGGAGCTGGACAAGTGAGAGAGGAGCTGGACAAGTGAGAGAGGAGCTGGACAGGTGAGAGAGGAGCTGGATAGGTGAGAGAGGAGTTGGACAGGTGGAGAGGAGTTGGACAGGTGAGAGAGGAGATGGACATGAAGGAGAGGAGCTGGACAAGTCAGAGAGGAGCTGGACAAGTGAGAGAGAAGCTGGACAGGTGAGAGAGAAGATGGACAGGTAGGAAAGGAGCTGGACATGAAGGAGAGGAGCTGGACAGGTGAGAGGAGCTGGACATGAAGGAGAGGAGCTGGACAAGTGAGAGAGGAGCTGGACAGGTGAGAGGAGCTGGACATGTGAGTGGAGCTGGACATGAAGGAGAGGAGCTGGACAAGTAAGAGAGGAGCTGGACAAGAGAGGAGCTGGAAGAGAGGAGCTGGACAGGTGAGAGGAGCTGGACATGAAGGAGAGGAGCTGGACATGTGAGAGAGAGCTGGACATGAAGGAGAGGAGCTGGACAAGTGAGAGAGGAGCTGGACAGGTGAGAGAGGAGATGGACAGGTAGGAAAGGAGCTGGACAGGTGAGAGAGGAGATGGACATGAAGGAGAGGAGCTGGACAGGTGAGAGAGGAGATGGACATGAAGGAAGGAGCTGAGCTGGACAGAGTGAGAGGGCTGGACAGGTGAGAGAGGAGCTGGACAGGTGATAAGGAGAGGAGCTGGACATGTGCCAGACTGGACACACACACACAACACTTAGAGGCATCCAGGCCACAGGAGCTCCTCTCTAATGATTACAAATAATTGGTACTGTGGTTTTCAACAGCAGGGACCAATCACACTTGACTGACACTTCTCTATGAATGACCAGGGGTGTTTGTCTGTGTGTGTGTGTGTGTGTGTGTGTGTGTGTGTGTGTGTGTGTGTGTGTGTGTGTGTGTGTGTGTGTGTGTGTGTGTGTGTGTGTGTGTGTGTGTGTGTGTGTGTGTGTGTGTGTGTGTGTGTGAAGGTATACCAGGAAACTTGTAGACTAGAGAAACGTTCTCTTATACTGGGTCTGATCTCTCATTCTGCTGAGCATCTCTTATACAGGGTCTGATCTCTCATTCTGCTGAGCATCTCTTCTACAGGATCTGATCTCTCATTCTGCTGAGCATCTCTTCTACAGGGTCTGATCTGATCTCTCATTCTGCTGAGCATCTCTTCTACAGGGTCTGATCTGATCTCTCATTCTGCTGAGCATCTCTTCTACAGGGTCTGATCTGATCTCTCATTCTGCTGAGCATCTCTTCTACAGGGTCTGATCTGATCATCTCTTCTACAGGGTCTGATCTGATCTCATTCTGCTGCATCTCTCTTCTACAGGATCTGATCTCTCATTCTGCTGAGCATCTCTTCTACAGGATCTGATCTGGATCTGCTGATCTCTTCTATCTCTGCTGAGCATATCTTCTACAGGGTCTGATCTGATCTCTCATTCTGCTGAGCATCTCTTCTACAGGGTCTGATCTCTCATTCTGCTGAGCATCTCTTCTACAGGGTCTGATCTGATCTCTCATTCTGCTGAGCATCTCTTCTACAGGGTCTGATCTCTCATTCTGCTGAGCATCTCTTCTACAGGGTCTGATCTGGATCTGATCTCTCATTCTGCTGAGCATCTCTTCTACAGGGTCTGATCTCTCATTCTGCTGAGCATCTCTTCTACAGGGTCTGATCTCTCATTCTGCTGAGCATCTCTTCTACAGGGTCTCATCTGGATCTGATCTCTCATTCTGCTGAGCATCTCTTCTACAGGATCTGATCTCTCATTCTGCTGAGCATCTCTTCTACAGGGTCTGATCTCTCATTCTGCTGAGCATCTCTTCTACAGGGTCTCATCTGGATCTGATCTCTCATTCTGCTGAGCATCTCTTCTACAGGGTCTGATCTCTCATTCTGCTGAGCATCTCTTCTACAGGGTCTGATCTGATCTCTCATTCTGCTGAGCATCTCTTCTACAGGGTCTGATCTCTCATTGCTGCATCTGAGGGTCATCTCTTTCTGCTGAGCATACAGGATCTGATCTCTCATTCTGCTGAGCATCTCTTCTACAGGATCTGATCTCTCATTCTGCTGAGCATCTCTTCTACAGGATCTGATCTCTCATTCTGCTGAGCATCTCTTCTACAGGGTCTCATCTGGATCTGATCTCTCATTCTGCTGAGCATCTCTTCTACAGGATCTGATCTCTCATTCTGCTGAGCATCTCTTCTACAGGGTCTGATCTGGATCTGATCTCTCATTCTGCTGAGCATCTCTTCTACAGGGTCTGATCTCTCATTCTGCTGAGCATCTCTTCTACAGGGTCTGATCTGATCTCTCATTCTGCTGAGCATCTCTTCTACAGGGTCTGATCTGATCTCTCATTCTGCTGAGCATCTCTTCTACAGGATCTGATCTCTCCTTCTGCTGAGCATTACTTCTACAGGATCTGATCTGATCTCTCATTTTGCTTTGCATCTCTTCTACAGGGTCTGATCTCTCATTCTGCTGAGCATCTCTTCTACAGGGTCTGATCTCTCATTCTGCTGAGCATCTCTTCTACAGGGTCTGATCCAATCTCTCATTCTGCTGAGCATCTCTTCTACAGGTTCTGATCCAATCTCTCATTCTGCTGAGCATCTCTTCTACAGGGTCTGATCTCTCATTCTGCTGAGCATCTCTTCTACAGGGTCTGATCTGATCTCTCATTCTGCTGAGCATCTATTCTACAGGGTCTGATCCAATCTCTCATTCTGCTGAGCATCTCTTCTACAGGTTCTGATCCAATCTCTCATTCTGCTGAGCATCTCTTCTACAGGCTCTGATCTCTCATTCTGCTGAGCATCTCTTCTACAGGGTCTGATCCAATCTCTCATTCTGCTGAGCATCTCTTCTACAGGTTCTGATCCAATCTCTCATTCTGCTGAGCATCTCTTCTACAGGGTCTGATCTCTCATTCTGCTGAGCATCTCTTCTACAGGGTCTGATCTCTCATTCTGCTGAGCATCTCTTCTACAGGGTCTGATCTGATCTCTCATTCTGCTGAGCATCTCTTCTACAGGGTCTGATCTCTCATTCTGCTGAGCATCTCTTCTACAGGGTCTGATCTCTCATTCTGCTGAGCATCTCTTCTACAGGGTCTGGCCTCTCATTCTGCTGAGCATCTCTTCTACAGGATCTGATCTGGATCTGATCTCTCATTTCTGCTGAGCATCTCTTCTACAGGATCTGATCTCTCATTCTGCTGAGCATCTCTTCTACTGGGTCTGAGCTGATCTCTCATTCTGCTGAGCATCTCTTCTACAGGGTCTGATCTGATCTCTCATTCTGCTGAGCATCTCTTCTACAGGGTCTGATCAGGGTCTGATCTCTCATTCTGCTGAGCATCTCTTCTACAGGGTCTGATCTGATCTCTCATTCTGCTGAGCATCTCTTCTACAGGGTCTTCTGCTGATCTCTTCTACAGGGTCTGATCTGATCTGCTGAGCTCATTCTGCTGAGCATCTCTTCTACAGGGTCTGATCTCTCATTCTGCTGAGCAGCTCTTCTACAGGGTCTGATCTCTCATTCTGCTGAGCATCTCTTCTACAGGGTCTGATCTGATCTCTCATTCTGCTGAGCATCTCTTCTACAGGATCTGATCTCTCATTCTGCTGAGCATCTCTTCTACAGGGTCTGATCTCTCATTCTGCTGAGCATCTCTTCTACAGGGTCTGATCTCTCATTCTGCTGAGCATCTCTTCTACAGGGTCTGATCTCTCATTCTGCTGAGCATCTCTTCTACAGGGTCTGATCTGATCTCTCATTCTGCTGAGCATCTCTTCTACAGGGTCTGATCTCTCATTCTGCTGAGCATCTCTTCTACAGGATCTGATCTCTCATTCTGCTGAGCATCTCTTCTACAGGGTCTGATCTCTCATTCTGCTGAGCATCTCTTCTACAGGGTCTCTCTGGCTGAGCATCTCTTCTACAGGGTCTCATCTTCTACAGGATCTGATCTGATCTCTCATTCTGCTGAGCATCTCTTCTACAGGGTCTGATCTCTCATTCTGCTGAGCATCTCTTCTACAGGGTCTGATCTGATCTCTCATTCTGCTGAGCATCTCTCTCATTCTGCTGAGCATCTCTTCTACAGGGTCTGATCTCTCATTCTGCTGAGCATCTCTTCTACAGGGTCTGATCTGATCTCTCATTCTGCTGAGCATCTCTTCTACAGGGTCTGATCTGATCTCTCATTCTGCTGAGCAGCTCTTCTACAGGGTCTGATCTCTCATTCTGCTGAGCATCTCTTCTACAGGGTCTGATCTGATCTCATTCTGCTGAGCATCTCTTCTACAGGGTCTGATCTCTCATTCTGCTGAGCATCTCTTCTACAGGGTCTGATCTCTCATTCTGCTGAGCATCTCTTCTATTCTGCTGAGCATCTCTTCTACAGGGATCTCTGCTGAGCATCTCTTCTATTCTGCTGAGCATCTCTTCTGGGGTCTGATCTCTTTCTGCAGGGTCTCTTCTATCTCTCTCATTCTGCTGAGCATCTCTTCTACAGGGTCTGATCTCTCATTCTGCTGAGCATCTCTTCTACAGGGTCTGATCTGATCTCTCATTCTGCTGAGCATCTCTTCTACAGGGTCTGATCTGATCTCTCATTCTGCTGAGCATCTCTTCTACAGGGTCTGATCTGATCTCTCATTCTGCTGAGCATCTCTTCTACAGGGTCTGATCTCTCATTCTGCTGAGCATCTCTTCTACAGGGTCTGATCTCTCATTCTGCTGAGCATCTCTTCTACAGGTTCTGATCCAATCTCTCATTCTGCTGAGCATCTCTTCTACAGGGTCTGATCTCTCATTCTGCTGAGCATCTCTTCTACTGGGTCTGATCTCTCATTCTGCTGAGCATCTATTCTACAGGGTCTGATCTGATCTCTCATTCTGCTGAGCATCTCTTCTACAGGGTCTGATCTGATCTCTCATTTTGCTTTGCATCTCTTCTACTGGGTCTGATCTCTCATTCTGCTGAGCATCTCTTCTACAGGGTCTGATCTCTCATTCTGCTGAGCATCTCTTCTACAGGGTCTGATCTGATCTCTCATTCTGCTGAGCATCTTCTACAGGGTTCTCTTCTGGAGCATCTCTTCTGGATCTGATCTCTCATTTCTGCTGAGCATCTCTTCTACAGGGTCTGATCTCTCATTCTGCTGAGCATCTCTTCTACAGGGTCTGATCTCTCTCTTCTGCTGAGCATCTCTTCTACAGGGTCTGATCTGATCTCATTCTGCTGAGCATCTCTTCTACAGGGTCTGATCTCTCATTCTGCTGAGCATCTCTTCTACAGGGTCTGATCTCTCATTCTGCTGAGCATCTCTTCTGCAGCATCTCTCTGATCTGATCTGATTCTGCTGAGCATCTCTTCTACAGGGCTGATCTCTCATTCTGCTGAGCATCTCTTCTACAGGATCTGGATCTGATCTCTCATTCTGCTGAGCATCTCTTCTACAGGGTCTGATCTCTCATTCTGCTGAGCATCTCTTCTACAGGGTCTGATCTCTCATTCTGCTGAGCATCTCTTCTGACTCATTCTGTCTCTGCTCTCATTCTGCTGAGCATCTCTTCTACAGGGTTCTGATCTGATCTCTCATTCTGCTGAGCATCTCTTCTACAGGGTCTGGCCTCTCATTCTGCTGAGCATCTCTTCTACAGGATCTGATCTGGATCTGATCTCTCATTTCTGCTGAGCATCTCTTCTACAGGATCTGATCTCTCATTCTGCTGAGCATCTCTTCTACAGGGTCTGATCTCTCATTCTGCTGAGCATCTCTTCTACAGGGTCTGATCTCTCATTCTGCTGAGCATCTCTTCTACAGGGTCTGATCTCTCATTCTGCTGAGCATCTCTTCTACAGGGTCTGATCTCTCATTCTGCTGAGCATCTCTTCTACAGGGTCTGATCTCTCATTCTGCTGAGCATCTCTTCTACAGGATCTGATCTGGATCTGATCTCTCATTTCTGCTGAGCATCTCTTCTACAGGATCTGATCTCTCATTCTGCTGAGCATCTCTTCTACAGGGTCTGATCTCTCATTCTGCTGAGCATCTCTTCTACAGGGTCTGATCTCTCATTCTGCTGAGCATCTCTTCTACAGGGTCTGATCTCTCATTCTGCTGAGCATCTCTTCTACAGGGTCTGATCTCTCATTCTGCTGAGCATCTCTTCTACAGGGTCTGATCTGATCTCTCATTCTGCTGAGCATCTCTTCTACAGGGTCTGATCTCTCATTCTGCTGAGCATCAGGGTCTGATCTCTCATTCTGCTGAGCATCTCTTCTACAGGGTCTGATCTGATCTCTCATTCTGCTGAGCATCTCTTCTACAGGCTCTGATCTCTCATTCTGCTGAGCATCTCTTCTCCAGGATCTGATCTGGATCTGATCTCTCATTCTGCTGAGCATCTCTTCTACAGGGTCTGATCTCTCATTCTGCTGAGCATCTCTTCTACAGGGTCTGATCTCTCATTCTGCTGAGCATCTCTTCTACAGGGTCTGATCTCTCATTCTGCTGAGCATCTCTTCTACAGGATCTGATCTCTCATTCTGCTGAGCATCTCTTCTACAGGATCTGATCTGGATCTGATCTCTCATTCTGCTGAGCATCTATTCTCCAGGATCTGATCTGGATCTGATCTCTCATTCTGCTGAGCATCTCCTTCTATACTAGACTGAGAGAGATTTTACTTCACGCTGTGAAATAGTTATATTTAAATATTTCTATTTCACGCTTATTAGAACGTAAATGTTCATATTACACACTTGTTATGTCAGTTTTCGTTACATACAGTAGTTTGTGTCCCTGTTACAGTGCACTACTTTTGCCCATAGGACCTGGACTAAAAATAGTGCACTGAATAGGGAATAGGGTGCCATTTGGGACGGAGTCATACTTTTTCTGCTTCCGAATATTTCTTATTTTAGATCGTCATCTTTTCAGTTAGCGCCTCTTCATACCCCGTGGTTGGAGAGAAAGAGAGAGACAGGGGAAAATGGAGAGAGGTTGGAGAATATAACAGGTATAGATTGACCTTACAATAATTTGCTAAATATATATATATTTTACACGTTTTCACTTTGTCATTGTGGTGTAGAATGTTTTAAATATTTAATCAATGTTGAATTGAGTCTCTCTCTCTCTCTCTCTCTCTGTCTCTCTGTCTCTCTCTCTGTCTCTCTCTCTGTCTCTCTCTCTCTCTCTCTCTCTCTCTCTCTCTCTCAGGCAACCATTCTGACTAAAATGAGATCCTTGTGAGTGTGAGATAAAGAGGCAGAGTGTGTTTCTGTGTGTTTCTGTGTGTGTTGTGTGTGTTGTGTCTCTCTCTATAGAATGACTGGTGTATTATCCAGCCTGAGAGAGCTTGGATATGGTCCACAATGCTCTAGCAAGCCTTCAGAATACTGGGTGACAGTTGATGGAGTATTAACCCTGTAACCACGCGGATATATGCAGAAAAAAATCTTCCTCCTCCCCATCCATTCTCCTCCTCTTCCTCCACCCCATCCATTCTCCTCTTCCTCTTCCCCATCCATTCTCCTCCTCTTCCTCCATCCCATCCATTCTCCTTCTCCTCCTCTTCCTCTTCCTCCACCCCATCCATTCTCCTCCTCCTCCTCTTCCTCCACCCCATCCATTCTCCTCCTCCTCCACCCCATCCATTCTCCTCCTCCTCCTCTTCCTCTTCCTCCACCCAATCCATTCTCCTCCTCTTCCTCCA